>NW_026251011.1:0-66810 GCF_022114955.1 Emericellopsis cladophorae
TTTTTTATTGTTTCCACACCTGACCCTTCCCGGTGGAAACTTTTTTTTAAGAAAAATTGGTTTAACGTGTTTGTGTGGGGCCCCCTCCTTTACAAACCCCCCCCCCCCCCCCCCCCCCCCCCCCATGGCTGCCTCTCCAACGGCCTTCCCTAGCCCACATTCCCCCACCAAACGGTCAACACCTCACTTTGGCCTGACCTGACTACGTCTCGGGCCAGCCAACCACCTCGCAGCTGCTGACCTCCAATCCGAGTCTTGCCCCAGACTTTTCGGACTGCCAAAACGTGCCGATGCGACCTCGCATTGATCCGTGTCCCCTAACAGACGGCACCCGCGGCTCGGTAGTCTAGGCAGCTGTTGCGCCTTCGACCTCACTCACCGACCTCAGGGCTCGCTCATCTTGCTTGGTCGGTGTATCGACACTCCCCAGAACGCAATGAGCGTGGACGCGGCCGCGGCGCGCCCGCGGCTGGCGGCCTGCATTGTCTGCCGACGGAGCAAGATCAAGTGCGACTGGACACCTGGTGAGGTGCAGTGCAAACGGTGCATCCAGCTGGGCAAGGAGTGCGTGCGGCCCCATGTGCACGTCGGGCGGCAAAAGGGCATCAAAAAGTACGTGCGCGCTGTCCGTGCAACACATGGGCGAGTGGACTGACTTTGAGGAAGCAAGCGCGTAGGTCTCGACAAGGCGCTGTATCAGATTGAGCAGGTTGTGAGACGCGGCGGGAGCGGTGACACGTCCCAGTCGGGGGATGGAGGCCGGATTGTCGCGCGGCTCAAGGAGCTGCTGGACGAGGCGCAGGCAAGGGAGCATCTCACAGAGTCATCGGCAAGGACCAATCAGCTGGACTACCAGCACATGGACGAATCCAGTGATGCCGAGCCGCTGGCTGAGGACGGCAGCCAGGACGACTCCACGCCAGATATGCCACCGGCGAACGCAGACACGCTTGCCATTGACGACGCGGAGAACCCGCTGCAGTTGCTGGCGAGAGCGTCGTACTTCCAGCCGCCTGAGGAGCCGCGGAGAAACGACGTCGGACATATGCCGACAGCCACTTTACAAAATCAGCAGCAACAGCCGCCGCCGCCAACGCATCAGCATCAGCACACCCGGCAGCCGCCGCGCGCAAGGCAGCACACGCACTCGGACAAGGCAAAGGAAGCGCGCGAGCTGCAACAGTTCTTCGGGTCGGCGGCCAGCGTCAACCTGGACATTGGCGACGACATTGATCCTCTCAGCCTGGGCCTCGTCACAGTCGAGGAGGGGGAAGCCTTGTTCCGCTTCTTCTACGATAAGCTCGCACATACACGATGGGGCCTGGACCCCCGACTATACACATTGAGCTACACGCGGTCACGCTCCGCGTTTCTGTGCACATCCATCATGGCTGCCACCGCGCTCTTCTGGGCCTCGGCCGGCGCTCTGTCCAAACGCCTCTCAACCCACGCGAAGATGCTGGCCAACCGCATCACGCCACACCGCCTCAAATCCGTGGAAATCGTGCTCGCCTACCTGATCAACGTGCCTTGGATGTTCCCTGGGTCGCACTCTACCAACGACGAGACGTCGGCGTACATCAGCATGGCCATGACGATTGCCATTGACCTGAGTCTACACAAGGTGCTGATGCCGCAGGACTTGCTTGGCCACGGGACGGGCGTGACCGTGGCGCGTGGCGAGTGTCTGGACCCCAAGACGGCATTGGCTATGGACGGCTTCCCGGACGTCGACCCCCTGTCGGAGCAGGGCACGCTCCTCCTCCGAAGCCGCGAGCGGTGTTGGATCTCGCTCTTTGTTCTGGAGCGGGGCATGTGCCTGGCGAGAGGACGGCCATTCCTGGTGCCGGTCACGCGTCTGCTGAAAGACTGCGACATTTGGCACAAGAGCTCGCTCGCGGAAAAGCAGGATGGC
The DNA here is from genome assembly GCF_022114955.1 of Emericellopsis cladophorae. Taxonomy (NCBI): domain Eukaryota; kingdom Fungi; phylum Ascomycota; class Sordariomycetes; order Hypocreales; family Bionectriaceae; genus Emericellopsis; species Emericellopsis cladophorae. The sequence continues at coordinate 1,916 of NW_026251011.1, forward strand.
CCGCTGCTGTCCATGGCGGTGCTCCGGCGTGATCTGGACGCGACGTTTGCGACGGTGAGGGCGTACTGCGATGGGACACAGGGGGTCAGCAGCGATGGCAGCCTTGCCGCGCAGTCGTGAGTTCTTTCGTTCTCTCAAGTCTCCTCGATCATACACTGACGCTCAGCAGTATCGAATCAACAATTGAGAGCTTCTTTGACCAGTGGTACGCCAACTGGGGCGCGATGATCGGCGCAGGGCCGGAGCGGCGCTTGCCTCCCTACGTCGAGATCCTCGTCACCCACACCCGTCTTTCCATCTATGGCAGTGTCATCAACCATCCCACGGCCCCTCTCGAAGTACGCCGTTTCTTCCGGACAGCGGGCCTGTCCTCCGCGCTGGCGGTCCTGCGCACAGCCATTCAGGGCGAGGCGCAGCTGCAGTCGATGCCCAACAACACGACAATCATGATCTCCTTTGCGGCGTGCTTCGCGCTGACGCTGAGCGCGTACACGGCTGGCGGGTCGACGTTGGCGCCCAGCGTGCGCAAGCTCATTGACGAGACAGCGAGCGTGCTCGAGAGGATCGGCGCCGTCACCGAGCACCGCAACGGTCTCTCCAGTCTCTACGGCCGACACTTGCGGCAGATTGTGCGTCGTGCCGCCAAGGGGGGCATCAAGGAAGGCCTGCGCATGCCAACGGCATCGCCCTCGGTGCCGACATCACTGGGTACGCCGCCCATCGCGACAGGCGTTGCAGCTACACAACCAATGGACCACCAGGCTGGTCCGCCTCTGCCGCATCAGCATCATCCTCCGCTCCCACAGCAGCAGCAGCAGCTCCTGTGGCCTGAAACGCTGCAGTTCTCTACCATGTCCGACGACCAGATCATGCAGGTCCTGAACCAGCCGGGGAACGACTTTGAGCCCTCGTTTGGTGGGCTATCCTGGGACGACATGAGCAACTTTGACTGGCTGCATTGGCCCGAGTTCGCGAGCTGACACATGTTCCCTTGCACTTTTCCCCGCACGAGTATAGAAGAGTTCGGAGAGAAAAGAAAAGCTGGGGAATAGGAGGAGTGCGATAACTACTTCTGGATGCCGACGTTGCCTGTCCCGCACACGGACGTCGATCTGGACTCCGAGCAGCGACGGGCATCAGAACAAGGACCGGCGAGCTTGCATGCACATTCTCCAAAACGAGGTGGCCGTCCTGCCTGCATTGCATTGGAACCCAGTATTTCTTCATTCCCATGATCGCATAGTCTCAGCAGCTGTTACCATGTCTTCCCTTCGCTGTCTTGCGCGCCCCAGAGCGCTGGCGCCGACCTGTCGCTTCCACAGCATCCGTCTGCTCCCACTGCAGCCCACGCGCCGCTTTGTCAAGACAAGCGACCCCGCGGCTGCCAGCAGGCGAGGTGGCTCCAAGCTGTTCAAGACCGCCGATGAGGCCGTCGCCGATGTGAGGAGCGGCTCGACGATTCTCAGCTCGGGCTTTGGCCTTTGCGGTGTCGCCGAAACGCTCATCTCGGCATTGGAGCGTCGCGGCGCGCAGGACCTGCACTCGCTGACGGCCGTGTCGAACAACTCGGGCGTCGAGGGCAAGGGTGGTCTGGCCAAGCTGTCCAAGAGCGGGCAGGTCAACCGTCTCATCCTGTCCTTCCTGGGGAACAACAAGGTGCTCGAGAAGAAGTATCTCACCGGTGAGATTGCCGTCGAGCTGTGTCCACAGGGCACACTGGCGGAGCGTATCAGGGCGGGCGGTGCTGGCATTCCGGCCTTCTATACGCCCACAGCTGCTCGTAGGTGTTTTCCTCTTCGCTTAAGTCCGCACAAAGGCTAACCAATGACCCGTAGACACACTTGTCGAGAAGGGCGAGATCCCCGTGCGTCTCGATCCCTCCGGTACCGTCCTCGAAAAGGGCCGCAAGCGCGAGACGAAGGAGTTCAACGGACGCACATTCCTCATGGAGACGGCGCTGACGGGCGACGTGGCGATCATCCGCGCCTGGAAAGCCGACAAGGCGGGCAACTGCATCTTCCGCTACACGACCAAGGCGTTTGGCCCCCTCATGGCCAAGGCCGCCAAGACGACCATTGTCGAGGCCGAAAACATTGTCGAGGTCGGCGAGCTGGACCCCAACGACGTCCACCTGCCGGGTATCTTTGTCGATCGCATCGTGCCCGCCACACAGGACAAGTTGATTGAGATGAAGAAGACGCGGGACATCTTGTCGTCCTCGTCCGACCAAGCCCCCAAGGCCAAGGACGAGGCGCAGGAGAAGAGGAACCGGATCGGGCGCCGCGCCGCCGAGGAGCTGAGAGAGGGATACTACGTCAACCTGGGCGTCGGCATCCCGACCCTGGCGGCCACCTTTCTCCCAGAGGGACGCAACGTCTGGATCCAGAGCGAGAATGGAATCCTCGGCATGGGCCCGTACCCGACGCCGGACGAGGTGGACGCCGACATTGTCAACGCGGGCAAGGAGACGGTGACGCTGGTGCCGGGGGCGTCGTGCTTTGACAGCGCCGAGAGCTTCGGCATGATTCGGGGCGGCCACGTCGACGTCTCGATCTTGGGGGCGCTGCAGGTCGCGAGCAACGGCGACCTAGCCAACTACATGATCCCCGGCAAGGTGTTCAAGGGCATGGGTGGGGCGATGGACCTGGTCGCCAACCCGGACAGCACCAAGATTGTAGTGGCGACGGAGCACGTGGCCAAGGACGGGCGTTCCAAGATTGTGCAGGACTGTAGTCTCCCGTTGACGGGGGCGCGGGTGGTGAGCACCATTATCACGGAGCTCTGCGTGTTCCAAGTGGACAGGACGGGCGGACGGGACTTGGTGCTGACCGAGTTGGCGCCCGGGGTCACGGTGGACGAGGTGAGGGCCAAGACGGATGCGCGGTTCGACGTGGCGGACGAGTTGAGGACGATGACGTGATACCCTGATGAGGAATGAAATAGATTTGGTGCGTTGTCTTGTTAAGTGAAGTGAAGTCTGGCTGCCTCGTTGTTCGTGTCAGCAACAGCTGCCTTGATTGTACAACAGCTAATGCATATGGTAGCCCTCAACAATCGACATACTCACTGGCATCCGGGCCACTCTCCCCCCCGTCTCGAGACCTTGGAGTCACGAGGCAGCGTCAGCGTCGGAGGCACGGACAGCTCCGCGGTCAGCGTCTTTGTGGCCCTGGCCAGCAGCGGCTGCAGAGACTCGGACTCTCTGTTCCGGAACGACGACAGCACGCGTATGAAGCCGTGCAGATACTGGTGACCCGTCGAGACCGCGTCCCTGTCGATTTCGGCGGAGCGCTGGAGCACGTCGGACACGCAGCACGCAATGGCGAACAGCTTCTGCTCCACGCCGATGCCGTGCGCCTTGAGGGCCTGCCGGTCCGCACGCGTCACCACGCCCAGCGTCTCCCTGGACACGACAAAGGGTACGCGTCGACTCCTCGCCGCCTGCGCGCCCTGGAACTGCCACGCCAGGAGATGCAGCCACTGCTGCGTCACGGCAATGTCGAGCCGCTGCACCTCGACGAGCTCGCCGTCCACGCGCTGCCCGGCCACCACGGCGGCGCACAGGGTGCCCTGCAAGGCCGCCTGGCCCGTGTCGGAGGCTACTGATGGCGCAGAGGGTCTCTCCCAGGTGAGCACGGCGCGGCTCGTCCTCCAGAGGGAGACAAACTTGTCGTCGACGCACTTGAAGAGGTGGACGAGCGAGACGAAGCCGAAGATGAGCTTTGGCTGCGGCGAGGTGAAGACCTGCGGCAGGGGGATGGTGGACCGCAGGAGGACGCTGCCTCTGTGCTGCAGCGCGTAGAAGCGCTCGGTGATGAAGAGCAGCCACGTCGGCGGCGTCGGCCTGATACGTGTCCGGGTCGTCGAGGGCGAGGGCGAGGGCGAAGCCAATGGCCTCCCGGAGGTAGTAGCCGGCCTTTTGGGGCTGCTTGACGTTGTCGTGGTAGACGAAGAGAAAGAAGGACGTCATGATGGTGGACTCTGTGGGCGCGCTCATGTAGTCCCACGCCTGCCGGGCCTGGAGGGCGTGGTCGGCCCATACTTGGCCTGGGAGATGGTGCTGCTCCATTGACGTTGCTGACGAGCACAGGGCTGATGATGCGGAGGAACTGGAGGGGCGGTTAATGGTCGAGGGGTCGACCAAGTTGAGCTGGGCGGTGATGGCTGCGCTCAGCGAGGAGACGAGGGCGTACTGGTCGCAGGACGCGGTGCTGTCTAGCTGGTGCCCGTCGAGTACGGAGAAGACGGGATATAGCCTGTCAAAGTAGAGCTGCGTGTAGGGGGTTGAAGATGTCAGTGGGGACTCTCCAGTCGTCTGACGGTGCAGCAGGTGTTGGAGGTACCATATCAAAGCTGGGCGTCTCAGTGGTGCTCGCGTCCGCGGCGAGGTCAAAGAGGAGGCCGTTGTTCAGCGAGGGCGAGCAGAAGTTAGGGATGGGATAGGAGGACCGTGGGGTGGTGGGCCTGTCGTCTAGCAGGAACTACAGTCGGTACGGTTGGCTGTCTGCTATAAAGTCTGCCGTCGCCACGTCTGGCTGGAACAGTGCACGATATGATTCTTCTTCTTCGGCCCGCTCATATGTCCATGTAGCCGACCACGTCTGCGCTGCTGCGCCGTTGCCACGTCCAGGACTCTGCGATGGCACGGACGGGGTCACAGGAGGAGGAGGAGGAGGAGGAGGAGGGCATGGACCCTGCGGCGAGCACCGAGGTTTCCTTGGCCTGCGACCCGCTGGCTTTGAGACGGTCCTGTACGAACACTCCACCCCGACGAGCAGGCCGGTCTTGCAACTGGGCTGGCCATTGCAGCGCGTCTTGCGCCTACGGCACCTGTCGCAGGCCTTGCGCAGCGCGGGCGCGAGGAGCTCGGAGGACGAGCGCAGACTGAATGTGAGGCTGGCCATTGTCGGCTGATCCAGGGTTCCGTGATCTAAAGAGGTAACTTTGCGATTAAATGGACATGGGGATGCAGAGCATTGTCAGGGCAGGTCGAAGGCGAGATTTGATGGATTCGCCGTGGGGAGCTCCGACGTTGGAGTGCGGAGAGACGCGAGACGGACCCGGAGAATGACCAGAGACCACGAGGCGCTGCTAACTGTATCAGGTAATACGCCGGCCCCTGGTCTTATATATGCAAATTCTAACTTCTCGGCTTGATCTGAGTCGGACCACAGCCTACATGTACAGAGGGACGTGGTTTGATGTCTTGCCGCCTGGGCCCTGGAGTCGAGGAAGAGGCTGACAGGGTCTTGTTGGCGCTTCGGCAACTGGCTTGACTGGGCAAATACGTCTCTATATGCCTTTCATCGCTTCTAGACATCGCGGAGAAGCCCAGTACTGAAGCTGTTCATTCACGAGTCTCTTACCCAAAGTATCAAGCATCCAATATGAAGGCAACGCCTTGTATCCAGATGCGATACAGCAACACCCAGCCGCTACCTCAACGTCCACTTGCCATCCCAGTGCTCGTCAAAGTCAATCTGGCCCAGCTGGCCCCTCCGCCAGTTGTCATTCTCAAAACCAAACTTCTCATCGCCCACGTAAAAGTCCTCAATGACGAGGCCAATACCACCAGGCGACTGGGCGCCCAGCTGCACTTCATTGCCCTCCTCATCTATGAACACCCGAAACGTACTCTTACCGACGTCCGTGACCTCGGTCGGCAGCGTCTCGATCCAGATATTCTTCATGAGAAACGTATCAATGTTGAGCGGGTTGATGCCCACGAGATTGGGGCATATGCCCTCGCACCGGGCGTTGGTGACGCTGTAGTTGGACAGTGTCTTGCTCACGTCGGCCGTGCGCGTCGACGCCTGGTCCAGGTAGGAGACGGCGGAACCGGCGATGCCGCGCGGCCAAAAGACCTGCTGCGTCTGGCACCGCGTGTGGACCACCTGGACAGCGTTGACGGTGACATTGTCCACATCCCGCGTATACCAGCCAAACTGGATCATGGGCGCATTGTTGGTCTTCCAGACCGTCATGTGCTCGCACAGCACGTCGCTGTAGTACGTGTTGATGCTGTCGGACAGCGAGGGGTGGTTGAAGCCCGTTAGCCAGTACACACCAGGGGGAGTAGAGTGTCGACTTCTTGACCTGCGTGAGGTCGGTGACGAGACCCTCGGGCACCGTGTACGTGTCCCTGGTGAGATCTGGCACATACTTGTCTGCGGGAAGGGGCTCATGAAGACGAGGAGCGCGTTGAGCGGCTCGACGCCCAAGATGGGATTCAGCTCGTCGGCGTACTCCTCGACGTAGCGGGCCCCGTTTGGGTTCTTGTTCTGCACGTAGTGGCTGTTGGTCATGTTGCCTGGGTCGCCGATGCGGTACTCCCACAGGTTATCGTTAAACTCGACCAAGAAGCGGTGTCCATTCTCGTTCAAGGGGACGGTGATCAGCACGGCATCGCCGTCGACCTCGACGTCAAAGTCCAGCGTGGTCGGACGGATTATCCCCTCCGAACCCTCGACGGGGCCGCCCTCGCGCCGTGTCACACGGACAATGGTGTCTTGGGTGGTCAGGTACTGCGTCCAGGCCATGTCGACGCCAATGTCGACCTAAATCTCAATCTGGTCCTCGACGTCGCAGAACGAGGTGAGGTCGTCGGGCTTGCAGATCTTGCCATGGCCGTTGCGGGGGATGGACTCGCAGAAAGGAATCAAGGAACCTGTCTGGCGAGGAGGCAGAGGCCACCTGGATGTCGTAGAGTCTCGACAATGGCGGCTGCTTTGACCATCATGAAACATGTGGATTCATTATAAGCTCAAATCCATCCGCTTCTTCTTTTCTAGTAATTGACCGACGGTACTTGCGTCCGTCTGGCGAGTGACGGACCGACGAGAGTTCAGGGGTTGGCGAGTCGGTAACTTTGGGCTCTTTGATTCGAAATGTTCCGGGTAGCCCAAATGCAGGCGAAGCCGGACGGAGAGCTCTGGCTTGGGGGAGAAGAAGACGACGTGGCGGGTGGGGGCCACTGTGAAGACTTGTTGGATGAAGGTGAGCAGTTGTGGTTGTGAGCATGGGAGGGCCCGCGACTTCGTCGGCTGAGTGACGGTGCTATCTGTGAAGATCTGATGCCGTGTGACCAGCACAGCCCAAAAGAAAGCATGCTTAGTGTGCGGCGTCAGGAAGTCATGTTAGCAATGCCTCGCTTGAAATATGCAGAACAAGTCACACATAACATGTTGAGCGTCCCCAGGCTCAAACAGATCCATGGGGCATCGTTCGAGGCACAAGTTGAAGCATGCTTGCCGTGACTGCAGACCTCGTGTGCCATTTCGCGCCTACAGCTGTATCTGAAAACCGGTAGCCATTGAAACCCGTTTTATATCGGTCGACCATGATCCTTTTCTCACCCATCAAACTCCCTCATCTGCACCAGGTGAAGCGTCCTACTAATTCGGTCACCATCACAAGCCCATCTAAACGTTGAGCTCGGCAGTAGCAGAGCCGGAGATGTACTCCTGGTATGGCGCGAGGGCCTTCTCCACAGGGCCGGTGGCACCGCAGTACTTGTCGACAATCTGCACGCTGCGGCCAATGTACAGCTCCGGCTTCATCATTTCGTCGAGCTCGCCCCAGATGGGCTTGAAGTACTCGCTGTTGCGGATGCGCTCAATCAGGTCGTTGGGCTTGCCCTACAGGGGGGTGGGTTTGTTAGCAATCCGACGAAGACTCAAGTGGAAGATTGAGAGTGCTCAGGGGAATGGTGCACGTACCTCAACCTTGACCACCTTGGCCGCTTCCTGCGAGAGGACGCGAATGTGCTCGTGCGCTCTAAGCCATGGTCAGCACCGACACTCGAGAAAGTTCACCACACCACGCACTCTTGACGGGAGGCGCCCTTGGCAACCAGCTTCATGATAATCTATCGAATTTGTCAGCAAGTGACCAATTCCATTCCCGTGCGAAGCAACGTACCGCCTCGGTCAGCATGAAGGGTAGCTCGGACATGTAGTGGGCCCTGATGCTACCCGGGTACACCACCAAGCCCGCTGAAACGTTGTCTAGGCCGATCAAAATGGCTTCTGCCAAGAGGAACATCTCGGGAATGTCAATGCGGCGGCAGGCACTACTTTGATGTTAGCAATGACCAACTTGGCAGCTTCATCATGCACTTGCCTGTCATCCAAGCTTCGCTCCATCCACTGGGTGGCGTGGGTCTGGTTGAATGTGACCGTCTTGGACATGAGGACGCGAGAGAGCGAGGAGACGCGCTCACAGCGCATCTGCGGGGGTCAGTCAATTGCCCAAAAGAATATTCGGTGAGAAGGACGAACCGGGTTCTTCTTGTAAGCCATGGCACTGTGGACAAGTAAGTATAAGGAGTAGCATGCGCGAGCTTGGGGGACGTACCTGGAGCCAATCTGTGACTTTTCGGAAGGTTCTTTGCGGAAAAAGAGTCAGTATATTCTGCCATGAAACGGGGTGCAGGATCGCGAACCGTCGATTTCCTTCCAGGAGGCAAGATGCCTCAAATCGCCCGCTGAATCATGTTAGCATTGGTAGAACGGTGGGAAGCGTACGAGTAAGTACCAATCTTGGAGGCTGATGCCCCGATACCGGCAACGGCATTGGCGACAATGGTGTCAACCTTGCGAGTACTTTGTTGGTGAGGTCAGCAAACGGTCTTGAACGGCACGATAAATGCGGATTCGGGTGCAGAAACATACTAGGTCTGCGTCGAAATGTCGTAGCAGCTGGGGAATCCAAAGCGTTGACAGAGCTTCTCATTGAGCGCGAGGCATTTCTCGTGGTCCCCCTCGAAGCTGTTTCTGCGGTCAGTCGAGTGCTCACATGAGCCCGTGTTCGTGGAGCTTACATCTCCAAGAAAGAAGCCTGGGTTCCGGTTGTCCCTGTTTGCTGTCAGTGTCATGCTAGATGCCTGGGCAGGGGTGGACAGGAAGCGTCTACGTACCCTGGGCGCCACGGAACCGCAAGCCCTTGCGAACGGCCTCGAGAGCTTCGAGATCCATGACCAGGTCCTGGACCCATTGCGCAGCTGATGCCGTTAGGTAAATGGAACCTAGCAGGCTGGCTGGACAGTGTAGACTTACAACGACGTCCAACGGTGATGGGCCTGGCGGGACGTCAGCTTCTGGGTATCAATGGCAAGGCAAATACGTACTGGGCGCTCTGGAGATGAGTGTAGGCCAGTGTCGGCTCCGCTGCAAAACGACACACGTTAATAATGTCTCCTCCAACGATTGCGATGAACCAAAAGTGACACCTACATTTCCACTGGAGAGAGAAAGCCTGGAGGTTGGAGATGACCTTGGCCATCTTGTTGATCAAGATGTCGAGAGCATCACGCATGAGAATGAGCTCGGCGTTGTCCGTGACAAAGCACGAGGTGGCGCCCAGATGGATGATGCCCGCGGCAGCTGGAGCAACCAGGCCAAAGGCGTGGACGTGCTGATGTGAGGTTCAGCGATTGGAGTGTGTTGTCACGCAGACAATGTAGACTTACAGCCATGACATCCTACAGATCCATGTCAGCACATCGATTCACCCCTAGAACAAAACCTAGCCTAGAAGGATCGCAAACTTACATGACGCCTGATCTTCTCCTCGACCTTGGCCGCCTCAAAGTCCTTGTCGGTCACGGTGAGGGCCTCGCGCATCTGCTTCAGGGCCTCTGGGGTGATGCTCGTGACGCCCAACTCCAACTCGGCCTCGGCAAGACCCAGCCAGAGCTTACGCCAGGTGGAGTGCCTGGACCTCTGGCTGAAGAGAAACGTAAGCTCCTTGCTGCAGTAGCGGGATGTCAGACTGGTGCTGTAGACATCAAAGCTGCTCGTTGTCGAGCCTTGGGCCTGTTGTTGGAGGTGCTCAATCTGCTGCTGCAGCTCCTCGATCTTGGCCTGGGCGGCCTCGTTGGTGGGAGCCATGTCGAACAGAGAGGGTTGAACAAATTCGGTTGTCTATTCCGTCCAAGTTTTCACGAAGACAGTGGTGAATGGGAAAATTTTGTTGAGTGGGCATGCAGATGGCGATAATAATTATTTAAACTCTCAACCATTGACTGGAGTTTTGGTGCGGGGAGTCACTGAACGGCGTTTTTTCGTGACGGCTCGGCTTGAGCTGCCCACTATGAGGCCTGTGGCTGTGATAGCGATAGGCTCACTCGGCTGGCTTGACATGACCCCCAAGGTAGTTCTACTTGATTGTTTCCCATGGTAGATGATATTGCATCGAGAAGCTACTTGATCGTCCTCGTGCAGTTATTAATCGTCATGAATTTATCCCTGCAGCCACAAAGCCACACGTCCCCCGACCGTACCAGCCACAACTGGCCGGCCCTGAGGCTTGAGCCACATCACATCTTAGTGGCCGTTATAGCGCAACATGTCGAGCGATCGTCCAGCGGCGCGTAACGTCATTTATCTGATAGTCCTATCTTGTGATACTCCCATTTTATTTGCACAGATTTCAAAGTCCCAATTGTCATGACCGTTTTTGGGTTGTTGCGCTACGATCTTGATGACACGTTTAATCCGCGGAGCTGTCACGAAAAACGCCGTCGTAGAGGACTACCCGGTACGGCATCCGACGGTGGGGCATCATCACTCACTCGTCCGCAATGACCCGACAGTGCCATCGACCCAGCTACAAGATCGACCTAGAGCACATTGCCGACATTTACGTGTGTGGCGGAGGCGCCCGCAGCCCCGAGATCACCAGGTACTTCAAGGCCGAGATGCCATAGGCGGAGACGTCTGAATGTACACGAATATTTCAGGTCTATAGTACATAGTCAAGATACTTTATCCGGCATGCTACGTCTGTAAAGGTACATGTTCAAACAGCCTCGTGGAATAGTGCGAGTCAATACCTACCCAAATGACATGTTGTCGATAGTTCTGAGTTTGTCTAAGCGGTTTGTGGTGTAGGTTAGAGTGTATTGCTCAAGTGCGTGCTGCTATGCTGGCCTTTGGATAGGAAGTCTAGCCCTTTTTATACTTTTCTTTTCACCCAGACCACGCTGTACTTGATACCAGGATCGCCATACGAACGTAGATCATGAAGAAGATGGCGTCAAAGGAGATTCCAAGCGTCCAGAGACAGCAGGACCCTACTTACATACGTACGCGTCTCACCTACTATCGCCCAGTGCCGTTGAAGGCAACGCAGATCATGCTCAACATGAACAACCGCTTCTGACATGAGGTAGACTTACTTGTAGGTGAAGGTCTCGGTGTGGCGGTCAATCTATTCATATTGCTATTCACCCAGCTGCATGGCCATCCTCTTGACATACCGGTGCTTCACTTCTTGAGTCGGATATTAGGAACAATGGTGCCACGGTTCAGTGTAGGGCATTAGATATCAATTAATATTACGCAGATTATGTTCAAAGACAGCCATGCGTATCCAGGGCTAGTTCCCAAAGATCCTATAGACACCCCACGTCCAACTTTCCTGGAGTCCTGGACTCTAGACTAAGCCGAGCAGTACGACTTGCACATGCCGTCGACGGTGACCTTCTTGTTGACGGCCAGGCAGTCCTTGTACTGCGCGCGGCAGCGCTTGCTGGCGGCCCACTTGGTGTTGGCGCCCTTGCCCCAGCACTGGAGGGCGTCGCAGCCCTTCTTGAACCACTCCTTCTTGTCGTCACGCGCGGCGCAGGTGCTGGGCAGGCCGCTGCCACCCCACTTGGAGGAGCCGGAGAAGGAGAAGCTCTTGCTCCACCAAAAGGTGCGTGCCTCGAGATCGCTCGTCTGCTCCTCGGCATCGTCCTCATCGCGACGGCCGTGGCCGTTGCCGCGCCACGACGTGTTCTCGCACGACTTGACGTAGGTCTCCTTGCATTCCTCGTACTGCTCCTCGCAGGCCTCGGCGCAGACGTTGGGCCGCTTGTGCCAGCTGAACGAGGGGCAGCTGCGGCTCTTGGCGTTGTTGTAGAACTTGAAGGGGTTCTTGCCAAAGTCCTCCTTGATGTCGTTGCAGCCGACGACGGGGAGCGCAATGTCGGCGACGGGCTTGTCGGGACCGTAGCCGTATTTGTCGTTTGTGGGCTGCTTGCAGATGTTGGTGGGCTCAGGAGGGCAGGCGGTCTGCGTGGGGACAATGGTGGTGGTCATCATGGTGGTGGTGGTGGCCGCGCAGGGGAATGTGGTCGTCTTGGTCGTGGGCGCCTTGGCGCCGGCGCCGGGCTTGTACTTGTCCCAGCACTGCTTCTTGGAGCACTTGTTGAACTTGCAGTCCGAGTCGCATGCCGACTTGACGTTTGAGCACCAGCGGGAGAACTCGAAGCACTGCGTGACCTCGGGCCACCCGGCGTGCTTGAGGCACGAGGCCACCTGGAGAAGGCACGTCTTGGCGGCGGACTTGCAGCCAGACTTGTCGGTCCAGTCGGGCAGGGCAGGGGCGCACCACTTGCCGCACTTGAACTCGCAGTCGGGGGCGACGGTGCTCGTCGCGGTGCAGATGGCATCGGTCGTGGTCGCGGAGACGCTGGGGCCGGTCGTGGTGGTGACGGCCGGGGGCTCGACACCACAAGGGGCAGGGCCAACCAGGCTCTTGGCGTAGTAAAGCGTCAGACGCTCGGGGCCACCGCAGTTCACAGAGTCGTCGCCCTGGCAAGGTGTGTTGCACTGGTTGGAGTCGGACTTCTCGGCTCCGGCGCCGAGGTCGGTGCCGCACCAGCACTCGTTGCCAAACTGCGTGCCGGCGTAGGGAAGACCCTGGGCCAAGCAGGCGCTCAGGCAGGTCTCAGTGGTGAAGGTGCCGGCGTCAACGTCGACCTTGAAGGCGAGGGCACGGTCCTCCGAGTCGTCGGTATAGCAGCCCAGCGACTCGTAGTCGTCCAGGCTGACGTCGGAGGGGACGGTGGAAAAAGTAGGGTCCTCGTAGATGACCGTCTGATCAACGCCACCGCAGATCTCCTCGTTGTCGCCGCTGCAGGGGATGGAGCACAGGGAGTCGTCGACCTGGGGCGCGTCGTAGGAAGAGCCGCAGTAGCAGACGCCCTCGTACTTGATGCCGGCGTAGCGGAAGCCATTGCCCTTGCACTCGGAGGTGCACTGCTCAATGGTCATCTCTCGCTGGTTGGAGAGCGAGCGGTAGATGAGAGCCGGGCTGGCCGAGTCGTCATCCTGGAAGCAGCCGACCTTGGTGAAGGGCGTGTAGTCATCTGTGCAAGGAGGGAGAGGCGCCTTGGGGCCCGTGGCCAAGACCAGGGGCACGACGGCCAGAGTGGCCAGGAAAGCCTTCATGGTGAAAGCGGGGGTAATTAAAAAACGAATGTTGTGAAGTGAGAGTGGTCAATAACAAGAAACGAGAGACTGAGCGAGAGTAGGCCGTTGACTAGGGGGAGGGGGAGCAGGAAAAGAGAAAGAGGCCATCACGACCAACTTATACGGACGGACGGTCGACGACTGACACTCTCCCCAGTGCCATGGGTCTCCCCGCGCTTGCACTTGCATGGCAAATTATCGAAAACCCACCTGCAACAGCTGCAACAGTAACACTCGTGTTCAGCTCAGCCTCGCCGCTCGCCATGTTCCGAAGCAGGCCAGGCAGGGCTGGGCCGGGCTGGCAGTCTGGGGGTCTGGGCTGAACATGCAGCTGAAGTGCATGAAATTGCTGACGCTACCGGGCTAAGCTAGTGCCCGTTCAGCAGATCTCATGGTCCTCTTGGCTGTTTTTCCGTCATAAACAATACCCTGTTGACGATCAAACAAATTCTCCACTGATGCGCGGCTCTAAAACGATTCATCCTTGAGACGACTGTTTTTTGTAGATCCCATCGATGGTTTTGGTCAATGTGACCAACGGCATCGTAAAAGAAGATCACAGTGCACACGGCACGACCACGCCTGACAACCCAATCTCCACAAGCACACTCGGAGAGATGTAGCGTCGTCCCTGTTCCTGCGTTAGCGTACAATATCGATAGTTAGTTGCCCGACTAGTTTTTCAGGTCTACCGCTCGACGGTCGCAGGCCGAGCTGGGCATGGAACGAGTAATGCATGCGCGTACCGCCCCAGAGAGAAGCCAGCGAGGATGGAAAGGAGAAAAAGTCTAGCCCCCGGTAGTAGATCTCGGCTCACCTGAAGATGGCTTTGTGCTGTCGTCCTCATTGGCCGACGCTTGTCAGTTCATGGCAACGCGTGCTCTGGTATAATACCGTAGACAGGAACCTTGTTGTGCAGTCGCTAATTACTCGCTCATTCTTACTCGACCGTGGCGTGTCGGCATTGTTTCTTTGACAGGAACGCGGCGAATCGTCATGAATAGTCTCTTGGGTCTGGTTCCAGGTCTGGTACCGGCTGCGCGTGGCCGTCGCCTTGCCAGGCCCTCGGCAATTGTTGGAGATGCAGCAACCCGGTGCTCGCGATGATGGTTCCGGATCCCGCGGTTGTGGTGGCCTGGGCTCGTTCGCCAAGCAGAGTCGACGCGGGCTAGCAGTGATGATGCTACCGTGGCGGTGGTCACTATGCACAATGGCGGCGGATGCGCGTAGAATGAAAAGGATGCGCCAAGGTGAAGAGGGGCCGACCGGCTCGCCTTTTTGCAAATAGGTCGTGTCAGGTGCTGGTGATAGTCTAAATCTAAGAAGCAGCTAATCATAGAGGAGAGGAGAGGTCCGAGAGAGAGGCTCGATGGTGGCTCAGTATCGCGTCGTGGACTCTGCTGGCGAGCAAGGATTGTCGATTTGGCAGCTGCCACGATGCGAGGCATCGCGAGCCCGCAGTCAGTGCCGGGAAGGAGCTGAGGGCAGCACTTATCTTACTTCACAAAGACAGGCAGCTGGCCTACCCTGCACTGTCGAAAGACTGATTTTGCTGCGTAGCTCAGGGGGCCCGGCTTACCATTCTCGTGATGATACTGTTCGACGATGATTGTCTCGTGATTGTAGAAGAAAATATGGCATGACAGTGTGCTGGGGATGTGGAAAGCCCCCTCAACATCACCTTGCCACCTTGAACCGTGCCAGCCACTCTCCCTGATCATGGTACGACCGCCCTCCTTGCACGACAACCCCAATCCCTCCCTGGAACGACACAGAACCCACCCATTCCCCCGTCGCGACCAAAACGTTTTCAAACTGCTTATCCGACATGCGGCGCCTATACAAGCCCAGCAGCCGCGGCAGCATCCTCAATTCCTGCACGGCATTGTTGAGAGGATGCAGCGCGAGGGGCCGCGTAGTCCAGCGATGGCGTCGACACCACAAGGGTACACTGGCGTTGTGCGCGCGCGCCTCCTCCCAAATGACCCTGAGCGGCGCGTCGAGATGCGCGATGCAGCTTGGTAGGTCGGAGGCGACGAGGTCTGTCCCTCCTATCGTATTGGCGGGCCGGCTGAGACATTCCATGAGTTGAATGTCCAAGGCTAGGGCTGTCTTGATGCCGTAGTTGGCTTCGAGGAAGGTGAAGTCGTGGCGCATGTCGAAACCGACAATCTGGTGGAATGGCGACTGGAGGATCATCTTGAGACTATTTCTCCTGTCAGATCCCAGCGTGGTGAATGCCTTTGTGCCAATGGTGTAAATGTCGATGATATAGGTCACTTCGGACGCGTCGCTAGTAGGAGCAACGTGCAGGAGGAGGAGAGCGACTGTCGCGGGAGGCACGTCTTTGGTTCCTTGGATGGAGATGTAGAGGCGGTTGGCGGAGGAAGAGAGATGCGGGTTGAGGACGTCGAGCATGGCCTTGAGCCTGTCCGTCGTGTTGACGAGACGCCAGGGGAGTGGCATGTTGGGCTTTGCAAGCCAGCAAGTTGCAGGTTCAGCCCTTGCGTAGAGATGCTGTGCAAGTGTGCTCGACACGAGCACATGGCAACTATCCCATGGGCCAAGGATCGCGTGGAAGTGAGGAGGAGCTGACTTGGCGTGCTGAACAATTTTCATGGTGCTGATACGAAGACAAGTTGCCACATCAGCAGAATGTGGCAGAGCTTCAGCACAAGCGTCAATTCTTACAAACATACCACAAAGGCAGCCAACGTAGCGTTTCCATCACTTTTCCTCCACCGGCCCCCAGTTCTCCTTGACCACGTCCACAATGACCCCATGGTCCTCCGCCTGCGCCAGACCGCTCACGACCACAACAGCGACGATACCCTCGACATTGGCGACGCGGATGGGGATGGCGCCGCCGTGGATGGCATACTGACCCGCCTCCTCGCCCAGCATGAACTTGCTGGCAAAGACGTCCTCGTTGCCCTCGAACTTGAGGTGCATGGCGTAGGTCGCGGCGCCCCAGCGGAAGACGGTGTTGCGCTTTCGGGCGACCCAGTTCTCGTTGTCCCTGTGGATGCCCGGGCCGGTGGTGGACTGGAAGACGGTCAGGCCGCTGGCGAGGGTGATGTTGATGAGCACGGGGCGGGGATGCGGCGCCAGGCGGGCGTAGAGGAGGTGGCCGAGCTCGTGGGCGTCCTGGGTGGTGAAGGCGTCAAAGACGAAGGACTCGCCGGCGGCGGTGAGTTCGTCCAGCTGTGAATTGGGTCAGTCGATCTTTGCGCCCGCGTGGACGAGCTTGTGTCAGGCTGGGGCCGCCGGAGTCTATACAGCACCTTTTTAGGAGGGAGAGTGATCTTGGCGGGCTCAGGAGTCTTGCGGCTTGCCACGAGGGCAGCCTCTAGGCCATGGCCAACTGGGTTGAGACGACGCAGGGTCTGTGTTGACATGTCGAGGAGATGGGGCGAGATGATGAGGCGAGACTAGAGTGAGGTGTAGTCTGTACTCTGTAGAGCTCTGTTGAGCAGCCTGAGCTGCCAGTCCAAGATCTAGGCAATTATCGATAGACCCCGCTGACGCAAGGCAAGGTAAGGCGGGGCTCTTGTGGCCAATTTATCCGTACAGGCACAACAAGTTCAGCGTGTCAATAATCTGATGAATTGGATACGTCAGCTATTCTCATTGTCTATTTCGGTTGTGATGCCAGTGCGACACGTGACTGAACGCGATCGTGGTGAAGTGACGGTTGGACCGTGAGGAGCAAGGCAAGATAGACCCTTGACCTGCGCCCCTGGCCCGTGTAATGTTGCGAGCGAAGCTACTTTTAAAAGGGAGTCTGATTACATTATTATCAACTCTCCTCAGAAAGTGTCTATAAAAGAAGGCTACTGCAAACTCATCAAACCACGTGACGTCACTGGACCACTCCCAGAACTATCAAGATCCAGCCGACAGGACAGAAGAGCGGAAACCTCTCACTTGCGCAGTCGCAGGACAATATACGCCAAGATCCTGTACCCAGCAATGATGCCAATCATGATGCCCACCCACGTCCCCTGGAGCCCCGTGTTGATCGCAAAGCCCTGCAGCACGTTGGTACCACGGAACCTACCCTCGGCATTGAGGTCGCTGGGGTAGCTGCACTGGTACTCCCCAGGTGCGGGCTCGTCGCAGGTATACGTCCGCTTCTGCAGCTCGTTGACCATCATGCCCTGGAAGACGTAGGCCTGGTAGTTGATGTAGTGAAAGACGTACTTCCAGAACGGGTTCAGAATGTCCATGGGCACGAGGAAGCCCCCCACGCACATCCACAGCCCGTTGCAAAAGGCAGTGACGGCGAGCGCGACGACGAAAATGTTAAAGATGGACGACACGAGCACCACGAGCGACTCGGCGGCCAGCAGGTCGAGAAAGAGCCACATGACCCACATGAAAAAGGCCGAGGCATCTTCGCGGAAACCGACGAGCCAGTAGGTGACGACGGAGAAGAGGACAGTGATGAGGAAGAGGAATGGCAGGCCGATGATGAAATTGGCCAGGATGAACACGCCCGGGCTGACGAGGCCGTTGGCGCGCTCCTGCTGGTACGTGCTCAGATCCTCCAGGAAGGCGGGCACATAGGCCACGGCCATAAAGGACATGAAGGCGCCGCCAAAGAAGATGGCGTTGATGTACGGCTGCACGTACTTTTGGTTATCGCCGAAGCGGAGGAAGACGGTGCCCATCATGATGGCGAGGCCCAGGTACATGACGACGCGGATGCCGTACGCGATGATGTCGCGGTACGACTTGATCCACGACCGGTGCAGCAGGGCGAACAGCACCGTCCACGGCTTTGGCTTCTCGACGGCGCGGTG
This sequence comes from Emericellopsis cladophorae, assembly GCF_022114955.1. Lineage (NCBI taxonomy): Eukaryota > Fungi > Ascomycota > Sordariomycetes > Hypocreales > Bionectriaceae > Emericellopsis > Emericellopsis cladophorae. The sequence continues at coordinate 19,959 of NW_026251011.1, forward strand.
GGCGACGGGCATGGGCGCCTCGGCGGCCTTTTCAATGGCGAGCTGCACGTCCCTCTGGCCTTGGGACGTGGACCACAGTTCCACCAGGCGGTCGGTCTGCTGGCGGATCCGCCCGTCCCGGTCGACGTCGGTGTTGATGAGGTCGAGGAAGAACTCGGCCGAGTTCGTCTCGGGGGGGATCTGGTGGCCCGCATTGGCAAAGTAGCTGGTGGCCTGCGCCGTGGGTCCAAAGTAGCACGTGCGGCCGCCCGAGAGCAGACAGAGGGTGTCAAACTGCTGGAAGGCGGCTGTGGATGGCTGGTGTATCGAGGCGATGATGGCAATCTGGGGTCTGGTCAGCGCCTCCGACGTACGAATAGGGGACTGTCACTCACGTTGTACTTTCGGCCGATTTCTCGAAGATAAGAGCAAACCTCGAGGCTGAGCGTGGAGTCCAGACCACTTGTCGGCTCGTCGAGGAAGAGGATCTTGGGATCTGTGACGAGGCGGCTCGCCACGCTGAGTCGCTTCTTCTGCCCTCCACTGAGCCCCTTTTTGATCGCCGTGCCCACAATGGTGTGCCGGTGCGCCTGCAGCCCGAAGCTGACAACGAGTTCGTCGACGCGACGCAGGGCCTCTCTTTTGGTCACGCTCCTACAAAAGAAAGATCAGCAAGTCATTCTGTCAATCCTGGACCGGTCGCACGTACGAGGGCAGCGCCATGCGTGCCGCAAACATCATGGTCTCCTGGATGGTCAGGCTCCCAATCAGGGCATCCTCCTGCTCGACGTAGCCGGACAGGTCACGGATGGAGCGCATCGACGCCTTGGCGCCGTTGATCAGGATGTCGCCCGTGGTGGTGGCGCCGCCAGCGGCGACGCGGTGGGCAAGGGCGTTGAGGAGGGTGGACTTGCCCGAGCCGCTGGGGCCCATGATGGCGAGCAGCTCGCCGGCGCGGACGACGCCGGACACATTATCGAGGAGGGCCTTGGGGGCGCCCGTCTGCCTGTCCTTGACCTGGACGTGGAGGTCGTGCCACGCAAACGAGGAGACGACTGTGTTGGCGACGGTGGTGTCTTGTTGGGAGTCGTTCCTCTCGAGGTCGACGCTGTCAGGCTGCATCGTCATGCTGGAGGGACGATGTGATGTGTTAAAGTCTTGGGCTGGGGGTCTCGATCTGGGGGGTCTAGGTCGAGTATGTAAAGTGAACGTGGAAGAGAATGAGCATGTGTTGTGCTGTTGGAGGTCAACAGGAGTGTCACGTCAATTTAGCCGTTGACTTGGACGACCCTGCATTAGTTTCAGTATATATGTTACCCGTGCCTACATTCGTCGTGGATAGGGAACTCGCGTTCGGGACCGTGAGCCTGTCTTCACCTCGCCGACTTGACCCACCCCGACGTGGCGGAGATCTCGGGCTCTCAGCAGTCAGCAGTCAGCAGCAGCACTTGTGCCACGGCGTCTGCCGAACCACAGGTCCTTTCGTAGATTTAGGTAGGCTTAATTGATTCAATTTCTCGTCGACTGTCGTCGGTTTGCTGGCGTTCTGTTGTCCCATGACACAACGGGACCGGCGGGAAGACTGGCGATGATGTGATGGCATCAATCAATCTCGACCCGTGCAAGTGAACATGAACAAACACGACCTCGAGAAACTTTCCCTCAGCCCTACGTAGAGCAAAATAGGCTGCCACATCAGCATGGCAGCATCTGACAAGCATTGAACATATGCAGTATCCCGTTGCACGGGCAGCCTAGCCAATTAGCTGACGGTGGTAGGACCCCGAGGAGGCAACTCACTCGCGGTAGTCGGCGACCAGCAAACTTTGCGCTTACTTCTTCACTAAAGGAATGCATAGTCGCCGACCGTCTGAGCAAGGTGGCTAGACCCCGAAATTGATCTGACCTTTCTTTCTTTGAATGGAGGATCACCATCCCTGCTTGTCAACGGTCAAGGGCTGATGTCAGTGATGTGTTTTCATTGCGCTTGCAGGAAGGTCGGCGACTGTTTATTGAAAATGGAATTAACAGAACGGAGAATTATAGAGTTATTCCCGGCATCTGTCCGATTACACATCAGATGCACATTTACAAATGATTGATTCATCATCCAGCCCTACCGAGGTGCGACCCGTTAACTGCATACAGGCGCATATGCGTTTATTGGTTCTGGAGCTCTGCAGCGACACTGCTAGTTGAGCTTCGAGATGATGCTATGGCGGACTTGCGGTTTCTGACGCGATGAAGCATCCATGACCCTGCTATATCGTTTTCACGACCTTTTTCCTTCTTCTGTAACACTTTCTCCGCAATTCAACAGAATGCCTTCAATTCAACAGAAGGAAGGCATTTGGCGAGACTGTGAGACTGACCCACGCGCTACTGACCTGACCATTTTCCCAATTGGGTAATTTTCGACGCCTGCGATACCCTCAGCTGGCCAACGGCATCAGAGTCGTCCTCAGCGGCCAGGGTCCAGTCAACAAAGCTCGACTGGCCATATAGAACAGGACGGTGTATATAAGGAACTGTAGAGTTCACCTACTCGTCTTTCCTCGCAAACTCCCTCGCTTCTTCGTGCTCAACACATGCACCCATCGCCAGCATGACAGCCGACACTCTCAGTCTCTCCGGCAAGATCGCCATCGTCACCGGCTCCGGTCGCGAAAACGGCATCGGCGCCGGCATCGCGTACGTCCTCGCGCGCAACGGCGCCTCCGTGGTGGTCAACCATGTATCGGATGCTTCCAAGGCGCGCGCCGCCCGTGTCGCTGACACCCTACGCGCGCTGGGCGGCCAGGCCATTGTCGTGCAGTCGGCGGTGGACACCATCGAGGGGGCCCGTCATCTCGTCCAGCAGACCCTCCTAGGCTTCCAGACGGACCACATTGATATTCTGGGTACGCAGCCTAGATGCTTCTTGGTAGGACGAGCAGCGCTGACCCAACACAGTCAACAACGCGGGCGTGGCCTTCTTCAGCCGCATCACAGAGGAGCCCAACGTCGAGGAGCTGGCCAAGATCTTTCAGACCAACACCCTCGGTCCCTTTTACATGGTGAACGCGGTCATTCCGTACATGCCAAGCGGGGGCCGCATCATCAACGTCAGCTCAACCAACTCCAAGAGAGGAAACGCCCATGTTTCCACGTATGCAGCGTCCAAGGCTGCCCTGGATAGTCTGACCTGGACATGGGCGGAGGAGGTAATCAATCAAACGTCTCTTGCTTCGTGGAAGACGTGACTTGCTGACGCGTGCGGTTCACAGCTTGGTCGCAGCAGAGGCCTCACCGTCAACTCGGTGGCCCCTGGCCCAGTCAAGACCGACCTCTACCCCGAGGGACTGGCGGACGATCTCATGCAGCCCGAGATTGCCCTGACACGTGCTGCGGACCGCGCAGGTACGATTGAGGACATTGGGGATGCGGTACTCCTCCTGATCAACGAAAAGGCCAGGTGGATCACGGGACAGTACATTGGCGTGAACGGCGGTGTTACGTACTGAGCGTTGCGCGTAATTCTCAGGCACTGCCGTAGCTTTATGCAGAGAAACAGCCATTGGCCTTGCGGCAAGATCACTTCTCCGTGCCCAGTCGAGCTTCGATATCGTGTCTCAGGCATGCCATTCCCTTCGCAGCAGCGGGGGCCGTCCATGCAACCTGGCGTAGGCCAGACAGCACGTCCTCCCATGAATGTAGTGACAGAATTTCCATTATTCCGATAATGGCGTCGAGGAAAAATGCTCCCGTTGGGCCCGGCTCCATTAATGCCTGGACGACCAGGACCCAGAGCTTGGTCAGCTCCCTTCCTGCCCAGTCGCCAGGGTCAGTGCGCGCCAGGAGATGTCGCGCATAGCCCTGGCGCTGTCGGTGTGTTGCACAGAAGAGCTCATCCTCCGATGTCGTCGTGATCACCGTGGATAACAGAGCCAGTGCCGAGAGGCGGACCAGCTCTGCCACGGCAGACAATCGCCGTCCGCTTGAGGCCAGAGGACCCTTACCCTCTCCGTGACTGCCTTGTTCCAACCGGGGGAGTGACAAGACGTCATGCGCGAGTTGGCATACCGGGATCATAAGATCGAGGGCCATCTGCTCCACTGAAGTTTGTGGCAAGCCGTCGAGCAATGCCACCAAACGCGATGAGGACTGTATCGCACGGTCAATGAGACATGCTGGCGAGTCGTCCGTTCCTCCACGGCGTACGGGAGCGTACGGACAATGTAGCTGTGGGAACCGTGGCGGCGCGTCACAGATCAGCGACCCGAGCACGTCGACGAGGAAGAGAGACTGGCGAAGGGCAGGGTGTGATTCGAGAGCCTCCACGCCACCATGGAGCGCAACGATGCTCTCCAGCCCGCGCATGTGCACCTCCCATCCTTCAAGATTGTGCGTCTGCAGCTGTGGAAAGTTATCAACACAAGGTGTCGGTGCATGAGACCAAACTTACATCAAAATAGGCCAGACAGATCACGGTGCCGATGACAAGGTCTCGATTCACTGCCCTGGCTGTTTTGTGCGTGATACTCTGCCGCACCAGACCAAGCGAGTCTGTGTACTGCTGGATCTCGCTGAGAGGCATCCGCTGACTGCGATTCTTCGCCATGCTGCCCCCTAGTGTGATTGACAGCAGACCATGTGAGACTGCATCCATGGCTCGAAAGAGCCGTTCGAAATTGGAGCATACTTTGACTTCCCCCCAGTGAGACGGGTTCCGGGGCAGCGGAGGTCGTTTAATTCCCCTGCGTGTGCCCTTTTTGCGGGATTGGCCCACGTTGAGCATGACATGACGACGGATCCTCTGCTGCGTCGCTCGATCCTTGATTTGCTCGGGGTCGTCGACATTTACGAATTGGAGGGCCAGTTGGTGTTGGCCGTCATCAGCAGTGCGGCAGACCTGCTGTGCCACCGCAGGACCCTGTCTGGTCCTGAATATGCCCTTGGCGGCCTTTTTCCTGCTCGCGGGCATGTTGACATGGAGGATGTCATCTTGTCCTCCAGTGAAAGTGTGGATGAACACTGATAAGGGGTGGCGGGGCTTAGTAATGAGTCAGCGCAAGTCAACTTCTAGATACCCTATCTCCTCATGTCGCTTCATGTCCTCCTCCCCTTCCAACTACGCCATATCGCCCATCTGGCATTTGGCTCAGGAAAGAATGTGCTTACACCAATGTGCTTATCAGCAATAAGAGATTCCAGGGTTCTCGAGTCGTCTCAGGGTAAAACCATTCCAGCCACGCGATCTCTCACGTCCCGTCTCTCCTGCTGTCTACGTACCTCTCCATCCTCGACAGCACAGATAGTATTGTGATAGCTTACTCTAAAGTTTCATCATCTTCCGTCCCTAACCACTCCGTAGCGTCCTCATCACCATCTCTACGTCCTCCGCATTCCCACACACCAGACCCCCCTTCTCCTCTGTCCCTCCCACGTCTCTATCGAGCACGTCGCGTCCATCTTGCGGATCCACCGCCCTGCCGCCCGCGCATTCCATCAGGAGCGCCACGGGTAGCAACTCGTACAGCCTACGCAGCTTTGGCCCATCACGCTCCGTCACGGGCGACACGTAGACCCCGTGCCCCTTGACAAACGTGTGCACCAGGTCCGGTACGAGACCGCCGCAGTAGCGCAGGTTATACCGCTCCCGAATAAAGTGATTGATGAGATGCATGTACGGTTCGCTGTACGCCGCGGAACGCAGATTCGCCGGCGCAAAGTATCTGGCCTTGGGTTCGCGCGTCAGGGTGACATTTTCACGCAACACGTCCCAGGTGCCGTTGTCCTCGTTCAGACCTAGCTCTACGCACACGCCGCCGCCGTCCTGGCCCGGGACCCGTATGGCCATGTACGCTGTCGTCCGGGGTCCGTAGACGCCAAACAGGCTCGCAATCTGCTGCGACGAGGAGACGCCCACGGCCGTGTCCCCCGCCCACACTCCCACAATCGTGCCCACGGTCCAATTGGGCGCAATGATGGAGCTACCGTCGAGCGGATCAAAGGCAACACTGTACCTTTCCACGTCTGTCTGCGCGCAAGGAGGAGCATGGGCGTGGGCGACGGCGACCTCGACGGGGTCCTCCTCTGAGCTCGCCACGACGGCGCTGGGGCATCCCTCGAGCGCGTCGCGAATGTGCTTCTCGCAGCTGACATCGACGTTGAGCTGGTCATCGCCAAACTGATTGGCCGAGCCAGCGAGGGCCACGCGCTGCGATGTCCGCAGGGTCTGGGCAATCTGGGTGAAGGAGGTGAGGAGGGCGGGTAAGAGGGACGTGCGCAGCGATGGGTGCGACGGGAGGAGGGCGTGGAGACGCGCCTCGACGGATTGTGTCGTCGACGCCATCTGTTTTGGTGTGCGATAATATGCCAACAGACACGCAAGTAGTCTGAGCGTGTCCCGATGCGTGCGTGCGTGTGTGGAGGGTGTGGAGGGAGATTGATTGATGGAGACCTGTCAGTGTCAAATGTCAATGAAGTGACAGAAAATGGACGGGTTGACGTCGTTGGCGTCTGGACGGACATGATAATTAATTAGCGCACGGCTCACTCGCGAGCCGCAGTTTGATGGAATCCGGGGGCGTTCTTGGCACGGATGTTTATCTACTCCGGCAAAGTCAATCATGCTCGGAACCGAGTAGTATTCGCTCTCGTGCCCTGAATTCGTACTAGTCTTGTCCAGTACCTATCACCTTGAGGTTATTGAATATGCCGCGATGGCCGCGTGCGATGCAAGAGGCCCCAGTGCTCCACGTAACTTACGAACTTACTAAGCCCAAGATACGCGACCAACCTGCTTGAAAACAACATGAAACTACTTGACGTTTCCCAAAACTCTAGAAAATTTGCTGCAAGCATAGCAAAAAGCAAGCATGAGGCGATGCCAAAGGTGTGCTGTCGAGCATCAAGGCTCAGGCTCAGGCTCAGGCTCAGGATAAGTTGCTCTGCATGAGAGAGATACGTAGTCCTAGACTGTCCTGTCAGACCCTTGCCATGTGTGTCAACGTCCATTTTAAGTTTAGTAGCACCGCACCAAAGATCTCTCGCATTCGTCGTCGATCGACTAACCCAGGAAGATACATATTGAAACCAAGTTTGGACGTGGTGACGCGTTGTGGGATGATGACTCTGGCACATCAATACAGCTGTCGGGGTCCCACCGTATAAGGCCCGCCTCATCCTTGCTATTACAGTCACTGTATGCATACATGTTTGGCATGTTAGATCTAAGAGTTTACCTAGATCCAATCTAGACCAAAACGCTCGGAAAGGGTATAGACGGTTGAACTGGCGGGGCGCAGCCCCTGGAATGCGCTGTTTTGTCTAAGATGCGGATATCCTCAAACGCACTGGAAAAAGGGTTCTTGGATGAGCCAGAGCTTGCCATGGTCTGCAACGGGTGCTTATCATCTGACGCGCTATCAGAAGGTTGGTTACAAACCGCTCCAAACTCCGTATCCGTTTAACCGTCACCGTCGCATAGGTCAAATTTAGTCTTTCTATCAAACGACTCCATGTATTTAGTCTTGTATTCAGCTTCCGTGTTCAAAGTCTCCATGGCCATGAGCTTCACACGTGTCCAAGCTAGGTAGGCTTAAACGATGGTTTCATTCACCTGGAACTGGGTGCTCTGTGTTCGCGTGTTAGATCTCCATGTCGCAGGATTAGGATCAACTAGTAGAACGCCACCTAGGAGAACTGTCAACGCCGACCCCCCGCTCTACAAATCTACGATTCCCTTCCTTGGCTTGGCAAGATGGCATTCCAGCGCCTCAAGCCATCATTCCTTCAAGTTAGCATTGTGGAAAGCCCATCACCCACCCTGGCCCCACTCACTTCTAGCTGTGCTTGGATAGAAGCCAAGAAATCATTTTCCCCATCGTGGCACGGCGGAGAGAGCAGCAACACCATCTGTTTGGGGGCCGGCGACCCTTTTTTCTCCCGGCTTGTCTTACCAAGCACGGTTTCTACGTCAAGATCAGATCAGGGGAATTCTCTACATCGTGATTGGGGGTCTCGGCATTCACGTTGAGCAGTCTGTAACATCGCACACTTGGGCCTTTGGCGCGCTAGCTACGACGGCTGGCGCTCAGAACACGGCAGTGGCCGCAGGTGCAGCACTACATAGCTGCCAAATGCCAAATGCAATTTGCATCATGCCTGATACGTCTCGCCCAAGAGCGTACAGTCAACGACTCGTGCTCCTACGGGTGGCCTAGCTCGTTTCTGTGACAGCGGTGGACGTATCGGGCCCTAGTTCGCGTGCGTCTTAGATTTAACGTTAGATCGGATGCGCCGTAGGCCGAAACCTAGTCTCAGTCAACCTTTTCGCAGCTGCTGTGCCGTCTCATACCGTGGGAACTGCTCCGGAAGCACTGCCGTGCTAGCACGGTGGCGCGAGTGCATACCCCTGAAGTGTAGCCAATATCATAGCATTTGATGTCCATGGCACAAGCATGAGGGCTCCTCACCACAGTGGTGCAAGACGTGGCAGGGTGTGTCTGGCAAGATGCTCCACAGATTTTGCTCCCGTCAACAGACTTGCAGGCGACTGCAATGATTGCCAAGTCCCAGGCAGCATCAGCGCCTAGAATCCAGGGTTGGGATAAAAACTCCAGCCCGGTCAAGCACCCATCTGGGGCTCTTACTCCAATCAAAGACAGTCATGTCAGCCTCCTCCGTGAGCACCCAGCCTCCATCGCCATGGCCTTGGCCAAGTCCAGCTAGCAAATGTTTCTTCAGTCACGTACCATCATGATCGAGGCATCCATATCTTCTCTTGTTGACGTACATCGTCCATCATCCCGCGCAGCTGGTAATCTACATGGCGGTTTCCTGGAATGCTGGCGGCCGTCGAGGACAGCTTAGCTGGCTGGCGTCGTGGTCGAACAGTGCCTTGGCATCCACCAGCTTGAGGCGCAAACCGCGACTGGACTGATTAGCTCTTCCGATTCGAGTAGCGAGTGCGAAGGATGAGCCATCTCGCCATGGTCCAGACCGTTGCGTATCCACGAGATCCCTGGTGCTTGCAGGATGGGAACGGCCCCGGCACTCGGACGTCCTGATATAAAGCTGTCCCAGAGTTCCCTGATGCACATTGTCGCATCTCCCCAAGATCCTCGCCAGTAGGATCATTGCCATACCAACTCTTTTCACAATGGCGCCCATCAAGTCCTTGGCGCTGTGGGCGACCCTCGCCACAGCTCGATCCGTACTGCACTTCAATGTCCGACAAGAAGGACAAGCCCCCATCCCCTTTGCCACTGATATTTGCTCCAACGGCGGCATATGCGTTGGTGGCACCTGCACACCCAACACCATTGGCATCGACCCGGCCAACTGCGGCGGTCCAGGTGACGCTTGTCAGTCTGGAGAGCTGTGCGTTGCCGGATCCTGCATTCCCCTCAACTTCACTGCACCCGGAGGCCCTGACTGCGATGACTCGTGCGGTGTCGGCCAGGTGTGCGACAGCGACAATACATGCAAGCCTATTCAAGTCGCGGTCGATCCTACACGCTGCGGCATCGACGAGACAACTTGCGCCGCCAGTGAGCTTTGCGTCAACGGCGTCTGCTTTCCACTCAACCTTGGCTCAGATGCCAACAGCTGCGGTGACCCAGCCGTGGCTTGCGAACCCGGTAACTGGTGCTTGGAGGGCGAATGCACTCCCTTCACCATTGGCACGGACTCTGCTGTTTGCAACTCTTCGGCTGATTGTCCCCTCCGGGCGAGCTGCAATGATGGCGTGTGCGCCAGCTTGAGTGTCGGCACAGACTCGAATCACTGTGGCCCTGATCGCGTGGCATGCGCGACCAATGAGCTATGTATTTTCGACGCCTGTGAGACACTCGAACTCCCACCTGCGGAGGACGACGACGAGGACTGTGGCAGCGATGGCTGCGGAGCTGGCTCGATTTGCTTGAATGGCGAGTGTACCCTCATCTCGATTACCACGGACCTCTCAGCCTGCAACTCAGGCGAACCCTGCGAGGACGGCAATGTGTGTATTGCGGACATCTGCGTTCCCGATCTGCTGTCAGAAGAGTCCGAATCGGACCCCGCCGTGGAGGTATGTCAGGACCCGGATGGCGATGATGGCAATGCGACGCCCAGTCTCCGCATTGACGCCTCCAATGGCGCGGAGCCCGGCAACTCGGACCCTTATAGTGCTGGCGGCTCTGGCTCTGGCGGTGCTGGTGGCTCTGGCGCTGGTGGCTCTGGCGCTGGTGGCTCTGGCGCTGGTGGCTCTGGCTCTGGCGGTGCTGGTGGCTCTGGTGCTGGTGGCTCTGGCTCTGGCGGTGTTGGTGGCTCTGGCGCTGGTGGCTCTGGTGCCGGTGGCTCCGGTGCTGGTGGCTCCGGTGCTGGTGGCTCTGGCGCTGGTGGCTCTGGCGCTGGTGGCTCTGGTGCTGGTGGCTCTGGCGCTGGTGGCTCTGGTGCTGGTGGCTCTGGTGCTGGTGGCTCTGGCGCTGGTGGCTCTGGCGCTGGTGGCTCTGGCTCTGGCGGTGCTGGTGGCTCTGGTGGCTCTGGTGCTGGCGGTTCTGGTGCCGGCGGAGATCCTCAAGGAGGTGACTCAGGCGGCGGCAATGAGAACGACAACGGCGGCGGTGACAATGGAGACGGCGGCAACGGAAATGGCGACAACGGCAACGGCAACGACAACGGCGACGGCGACGATGGAGATGGTGGGAATGGTGACGGCGGCAACGAAGACGGCGGCAACGACAACGACAACGGCGGCGGTGACGATGGAGACGGTGGCAATGGTGACGGCGGCAACGGTGACGGCGGCAACGAAGACGGCGGCAACGGAGACGGTGGCAATGGAATCCCCCCTGGCGGTCCTCAGTGCGACCCGCCGTGCCCAGCCAACTCCATCTGCCGGGCTGGCAGCGATCCCAGTGCCCCTGGGAGCTGCGCCCCCATCACCGATCCTGAGTCCTGCGGCGCCGTATTGCCCAGCCGCTTGTTCTTCTTCCGTCGTCAAGAGAATGGCGTTTGTCCGGCTGGGACCACCTGCGTCGACGGCTCCTGCGTCCCGATCACGGGCCCTGAGAACTGCGGCGCGGAGGGCCGAACCTGCCCTGACGGCTTCCTTTGCATCTTGGACAATTGCGTCCCACAGGGCGATCCCAGTGACTGCAATGGCGACACCTGCGAAGACAGTGAGATCTGCATCGGAGGTCTCTGCACACCAGTACCCCTCTCGGACAACTGTGGTGGCGACGACTGCTCCGACGACGAGATCTGCCTTAACAACAGCTGCGTGCCTGATACTCCACCGCCTGATACTTGCGGTGGCCAATGCTCTGGTGACGAGACTTGCGTGCTGGGTGTCTGCGTCCCTGACACCATTCCACCGGTGACCTGCGGTGACACGACATGCACGAGCACCGAGATCTGCGTCGACAATACGTGTGTGCCCAACACCACACCGGGCGCCTGCAATGGCCAGACCTGCACTGCCGACGAGACATGCTTCGAGGGTGTTTGCGTGCCAAACAACGCCGGTGGCACTTGCGGTGGTGCCACTTGTGATGATACCGAGACTTGCATCAACAACGTGTGTGTGCCGAATGGCGGCGGTGGCCAATGCGGCGATACAACCTGCACTGACCAGGAGACCTGCGTCGGAGATATCTGTGTGCCAGTAAGCACTGGAGATTGCGGCGGCACAACATGTCAAGGAACCGATATTTGTGTCAACGATGTTTGCGTACCGTTGACTGGTCCCAGCGACTGCGCCGACGATCCTTGCGGCGACGGCGAGACCTGTGTCAACGGTGTTTGTGTGCCCGATGCAACTGACAGCTGTGGCTCGAGCACCTGTGAGGCTGGTGTCGAAATCTGTGTCAACGACCAGTGCGTGCCCAACAACCTCCTCTGTGGTGGGACAGCCATTTGTCAAAGCGACGAGACATGCGTCGACGGCGCCTGTGTGCCTGGCCTGTGTGGCGGGCAGACCTGCGGCGCTGATGAGACGTGCATCAACAGTGTCTGCGTGCCTGACCAAGCCCCGGATCTCTGCGGAGGGGACACTTGCACATCGGACGAGCTCTGCGTGGACGACGTCTGTGTACCTCGTTCAGACCTCTGCGGTGGCATCCTCTGCCCGGACGGCACCGCTTGCGACAGTGAAGTCTGTATTCCTATTGATGATCCCGACGACTGCGACGGCGCTACATGTAGCGACATTGAGATTTGCCTCAACGGCCAATGCGTTCTCTCTGACCTCCTGTGTGGCTCCATCATCTGCAGTCCCGACCAGACGTGCGCCGGCGATGTTTGCATCGATGTCGGTGATCCGACGGATTGCGGTGGCGCACAGTGCACCACTGCGCAAGTTTGCCTCAACGACCAGTGCGTCCTCTCTGAGCTCATCTGCGGAACCGACACGGTCTGTGAGACAGATGAGACTTGCGTCGCCGGGCAGTGTATTCCAGTGGACACGTCTTGCGGGGACTGCTCTCCACCCAACATCTGCTTCGGCGGCGAGTGTGTCCTCCCGGATCTCATCTGCGGCGACGTCGTGTGCCTGGGTGACCAGATCTGCCAGGATGGCGCATGTTCACCTAGTGGCGGCGGCGGTGAGACCGGTTCCTGTGACGATGTCACTTGCCCGGATCCTCTCGATGTCTGCTTCCAGGGCGATTGCGTTCTTAGCACCAATCTCTGTGGCACTCCCCCGGTCCTCTGCGGACCTGATCAGACTTGCGAAAACAGCCAATGCGTTGACAACGGCGGCGAGACCGATCCTTGTGATGGTGTCACCTGCACTGACCCCGAGACATGCTTCGATGGCCAGTGTGTCGACTCCGACCGTGTGTGTGGCTCAGATCTGTGCAGCATTGCCCAGATTTGTAACTTTTTTGCGAATGCATGTGTCGATATCTCGACTGGAGGTCCCTGTGGCGAAGAAACGTGCAGCGATATCAGCGTGTGCCTGTTTGACCAGTGTGTTCTCAACGCCCGTGTCTGCGCCGACGTCCTGTGTGCCGAGGGCGAGATCTGCGGTGAAGACAACACTTGCACCGCCGCTGTCAGCGTGCCAGGGGATGGTACGTGCGACGGCAGCTGCGATGGCACTCTCAATGTCTGTCTCTTGGGTCAGTGCATCTTGAGCGCCCGCATTTGCCTTGGTACGGGACAAGTGTGCCCTGAGGGCCAGACTTGCAGCCTACTCAGCGGCTGTCAACCCATTGTGACGGATGTAGTCGATGACACTGTCGATACTGTCGATGATACTGTCGATGATACTGTCGATGATACTGTCGATGATACTGTCGATGATACTGTCGATGATACTGTCGATGATGTTGTCGATGATACTGTCGATACTGTTGATGACACTGTCGATACTGTCGATGATACTGTCGATGATGTTGTCGATGATACTGTCGATGTTATTGATGACACTGTCGATGATACTATCGATGATACTGTCGATACTGTTGATGATACTGTCGATACTGTCGATGATACTATCGATGATACTGTCGATACCGTTGATGATACTGTCGATACTGTCGATGATACTATCGATGATACTGTCGATACTGTTGATGATACTGTCGATACTGTCGATGATACTATCGACGACACTGTCGATACTGTCGATGATACTGTCGATGATACTGTCGATGATACTGTCGATGTTGTTGATGACACTGTCGATACTGTCGATGATACTGTCGATGATGTTGTCGATGATACTGTCGATGATGTTGTCGATGGCGTTGGTGACTCTACTGACGACGGCAATGGCGGCGGCACTGGGTGCGGCAGCGGCCCGGCCTGCAGCGATACCCAAGTTTGCGAAGGGGGCACTTGCAAGTCGTTGAGCTGCTCGAAACGCAGTAATTGCGTCGTCAACCTCAACGCCTGCGTTGGCCTTGCTGGTCTCAGCCCCTGCCAATGCATTGGGGGTCTCTGCACTGGAGGATCCCTGTCCGTCCTCCTCGGTGGCTAGCGAGTCAAGTCGCACTTCGCCTGCAGGATGTTTTCGAAGCCAGGGTATTTGAAAGTTTCAAAGTGGGTTCGGGGCGTTGGCCTCTGCCTTTGCTGTTCTCTTCTGGAGGCCCGGGCGTTTGTGTTTCTGTCAAGGTCGGGTTGGAGTTTTTTTTTTGGTTCATAGTGTCTTGGGCGCATGTAAGTAATGATGGATTTTTCTGCAAGTCTCAGACCGCAATGTATGTGCACCTTTGACGGTCATTGTCAAATGTTTTCGAGAAGTTGTGGACCGCATATTGTTGCAGACAACGGACATTGTGAACGAGCTTGATCCCACCACGTCGCGGTACGCGTAGCGAGAGAAGGAGAATCCACTGAAGCTTTGCATAGAGCGCACCATTGAGAGAGCTTTAATGAGAAGCGTTGTTGAACAGTGCGACGGGAGTATGTACGTAGATGTGAATGTCGATGCCATCGGTGGTGGAACTGATGAAAGGCGCGTCGTTGCAGCTGGAGCCTGGCGGAACTTGCGATTGGAAGTCAGGACTGGATTTGCGGGGGAAACGTGATGCCTGGGTCCTGCCTCAAGTCATGTCCCCGCGGATGTCGGGCCCCTCCCACAGCGGGTGCCCGGTGAGCCCTGAGTGAGTGAGTGGCTCATTGGGTAGTGACAGTGGTGAGGCACTGAGTCGTGACAGCCTCACCTCACACTACAACCCTCCTCACACCAATCCGATGCTCGCAAAGCCTTGACCTCGCCGGTCATCAACTCGCACCCTCGACCCGATTAGCGACAGTCACCGTGGCGCTGCGTGTGCAGACCTCACGGTAGACGCGTCGACGCGACGTGCGTCTCTGTCTCATGTGTCATCGTCGCGACACACACCTCCACCATCGCCTGCCATGTCCGCCCACCGTACGTCTCGCGCCTGCGACGGCTGTCGAATCCGCAAGGTCAAATGCGACGGGCAGCAGCCGTGCCACCAGTGCGTCCACTTTGACGTCCAATGCGTCGTCACGCCCGCCAGCAAGCGCAAGAACCCGATCCGCGGCCGGCTCGTGGCCAAGGTGCGCGGCGAGGAGCACCACCACCACCACCCGCACGAGGCGGGCTTCCAGGACGACAGCGGCCACTCGCCCAACTCGCCATCCGACGCACGCAAGTCAGCCGTCTCACCTGGGTCGGCATCATTCAGCCCTCGCGCCCTGTCGCTGTTCGACTCGCTGGCCTCGTCGACAGCCTACACACCAGCCTTTTTCGTCGGACTGCTTCCCCAGTTCGAGAAGCTGGTCTACCCGGTGAACCCAATCCTCGACACAAAAGACGTGGAGAGCGCCATTGCCAACATGCACGACAGCTTCGAGGACGCCGCCTTGGTCCACGCCTACGGGGCCGTCACCACCTTCCTCGCCCAGCCCGACAACAGGGTCTCCGGTCTCGCGAGCGCCCAGGTTAATGAGATGATGCAGCTGAGCCTTGAGGCGCACAAGCGCGCCGATCTCCGCATCGGACCCAACGGCCATCTCATTGAGGAGTCCCTTGTCAGCATCAAGCGCATCACCACCTGCATCTACCTCGAGATCGCCATGATGGCCTTTAAGCGCTTCGATCGCAGCTTCGCCCTGCTGCGGGAGGGTATCACCATGCTACAGACGCTCAAGGCCGACGATGCGATCCCGCAAGGCACCCAACGACCCAAGTTCCAGCGACTGTACTGGGAGGCCTTTATCCACGAGCGGTTCCTCACCATGCATTCTGGCTACCCTGCCATCCTCACACCTCTCGTGGGCCTCCCGGACCACGACGCCAGCTTGCCGCCCAGCATCCAGGTCGGCTTCAACCGGCTGATCAGTCTCTTCCGCATCATGGACCGTCGCTTCGTGGCTTATCGCGTCAACGAGGAGGCAGACGACGAGAGCATACCCGCGCTGGACGTGCACTGGGTCGAGAGCCGGCAGGCCGAACTCGACGCGGACGAGCACAACGCCGAACAAGCCGAGATTATGCTCAGGATGAGTGACGGCGCCGGCCTCAGCGAGTCGCAACACGCCGACATTTACGTCACGAGGCTGTGGATGCGGACCGTCGTCTGGCAGCTCGCCCTGTCGCGCGGCCTATTACGTTCGGTGCCGACGACGCACGAAGCACTCTCCCTGCACTTCCCAGCGCAGCGGCTGTCCACGCAGCTCCGGACGCTTGTGCTCCGGCTGGATAGCATGGCGAGCATCAGCACGCAAGGCAGCGGCATTGTGCAGAAGCTCTTTGAGATTACAAACACCATTGCCGACGTCCTGACCCTCCCCGTCGGGCCCGACAAGGTCGAGACCGAGTTGACAGCCCAAGTACGAGATTTGGTCTTCCTGGTCCATTTCTTACTCGGCCTGGAGCGAATCCGCGACGACCAGAGGCAATATCTCCTACACAAGGTTCGTTTACTCAAAGAAAGACACCCAAGTGTCGAGATGCGAGGTGTTACATGAATTCGATTATTATCATCATCATCAGAATTGTACCCGGTCCAGATCCTCCCATATTGCTATCGATTCAAAGACAATGTCAGCTTCGGCCCCCTCGACGAAGCAGCTCAGGTTTATGCAGTCGGCCCCGTTGGCGTATACCATGGTGGACAGAGCGAAGCGGTCGTTGGCGAAGATCTCGAGGACGTCGCCGTCGCGGAAGATTCGCAGATGCAGCTTCTCGGTGGACTCGACGCCGTTCTTCTCCGTCACGAAGAGCGTGAATCCGCCGCTGACGTTGTTGCGGACAATGTCGTCCTCGCTGTTTGACGTCTCTCTCTCGACCACGACCTCTTCATCCTGCGGCGAGAAGTGGAGGCTGGTTTTGTGGTGGTAGTCTTCGTCGTGGTTGAGGTAGAACCCGACGCGCTGATGCTGCTGATGCACGTTCACGACGGCCTCCAGCTCCCAGCTGCCCGAGGACGGATTCGGGAGACGGGTCCTGCCAAATACGCCTGGAATATTCGTGATGGTCTTAGGCTGTGTCCTGCGCAGCGAAGCTAGGCTCTTCAGTGGCCGAATTCCCAGCGTTTCGATACCCTCGGGGCTGACTCGCAGAGACTCAATCTCACCCAAAGGTGTCTTGAGCGTGCCAACCACATCTGGCACCTTGAGCAGAAAGACCTCTCTCGGAAGCGCAAGGCAGCCCGTCCAGCCCTTGGCCTCCCTCCTCGCCAGCGTGAGCTCTTCCTCCTTGATCCAGCCCCAGACGACACGTTGGCCCGTGATCGGGTCGAGATGAGAGTTGGCAGCATAGAAGCTACCATGGTCCAGCAAGCCATTGTACGCATGCTGCATGCGCGGTCCATCTGCTGTCTGCTCGAGAGTTCCGGCCATCCACATGGCGTACACCTCGTGTTTTGAGGGGTGCCCGCGCTTCTGGCCGCCTTCGGTTCCCATGAGCAGGAAATCCTGTGTCTCGAGCGTGACGACGTTGACACACTCCCAGTTTAACCCGAGATCGCCTGTCCACTTGGTCGGCCGCTGCGCGTCGACGGCTATCTCGCTCAGGGGTCCCAGGTATGACCACGTGGTGAGATCGTCTGGCGACACGGCATACACAAACGCATTGGGACCTTGGCCTACAATGCCACCCGAGACCACACCGTAGAGGCACTGTTCGCCCCGCATCTGATCCAGCGCAGGCCACTCTGCGAAGAATGGATCTCTGAATCCAGTGACTATCAGACCCTCTGGCTCGCCCTTGAGAATCGGGTTCAGGGGACTTTTTCGCCACGTCTGCCCGCCATCGCGTGAAGTTGCCATGGCCAATCCCGCGCAGTCTCGACTGTACGGTATGGTCCAGTGTATAGGCAGTTGGACAATGGATGAGTAGACAACCGTCAATTGATCCTTCTCACCACGCGGGCCCGTGGGCCAGAAGCACCCTGTGAAGACGCCCTTGTCGTCATAGGGCATGTCGGGCTCAATGGCAGGACACTTGCCATTGTGCCGCCATCGCAGGCCGTCTGTGCTGGTAAAGTGGCCCCATGTAATATCTCCCCAATCACAAGAGTTGGGATTCCCTGCGTGAGCTGGTCAAACCTGGGATGTGCGGGATCACGGGATGATAGACGACCTACACTGGTAGAAAAGATGGTATGTCCCCGTGGACGGATCATAGCCAGGTGCGCAGGGATCGTTAATCCAACCCCTCGGTGCTTTGAGGTGAAAGACTGGCTCGTGGTGCCATTGTGGCAAAGGATCGAGGGAGCCCATTCTTACTGCCTAGAGGTCTTGATAATGATGAGATGTGAGAATGGAGGAAGAGGAAGCAGCTGCCATAGGAAGACCAATACAAATAGATGCATCGTGGATATACCAATCGGGCATGCAACTATTATGCTAAATCCACGGGCCGACAGAAGATGGGGATGCTGCGCATGGCATGCATGAGAATGCATGGGGGAGGAAACTGGGGCCCCTCTCCATGTCGGGCCGGCGGGGGACGCTACGTAGTGGCGAGGCCGCGCGAGATTTTTCATGCTGAATAGAAGAATGAGCTGCAAATACTTCTTCAGTCAAATATATTGGCATCTTGAATTATGGACGCCTCTACTTGGCCGAGGCGCAGTGCGCAAGTCGTTCATTCCTTGACGACTGGACAAAGTCTTCTTACACCGAGACACAGTCTCAGAGTCTCGGACCGAGAGTTGGAGAGACCACCGAACGATTCAGGGACGCAGCGTTTCCTGTTTCCGATAAGAAAAGAATGCGTCGTGCTTATCGGGAACAGCCATTGATTCGAGGCCGTTTAAGTAGTATAAAGTATACGGGCAATAAAGCACGCTAACATCATGTTACTCATCCAAGTGCCTGGCCCAGTCGGTCTTTTGCTGTTCCAGATGCCCTGCCTTCTGTCCTAGGCCGCCACGCGTGGTCATCATGGACTTTCTCTACAGTATGCAGAGGTCGAGTTCGCCCCAACGAGGCATACGAAATGTAATGGGCAATCTTATGTCTCAGAGTGAACAACCAACACGCGTCCCAAGACCATAACCTGGGACATCGACCCCTCCAGTTCTCAAAGACACCGGATTGGCCAAGGCACTACCAGGAAAACTTCACTCAGGTTTCGATCATCATCTACACATCCCACATTAATCACAGCTTCCCGTCAGGCGCCTCATCCCTCTGCACATCCAACACCCACGCCTCGCTCGTCCTGACCAAGCGCCCCTGGACCAACTTATCTACCTGCGTCTTGATACCCAGCAGCGGCTGCTCATCATCCTCCTCCTCCTCCTCTCCCCGCCCTCTTCCCCGCTGCGCAAACAGCTCCGAGAGATTGTTACTCTTGACCACGTCCACACCTAGCCGCGCCGTGTGCATCGCCACAGCCACCACAAACACAATCGTCAACCCCATCTGCGCGGCCAGGAACGCCAGCCACGCCCATCGCACAACGACAAACGTCTCTGTCTGGAGTACCTGGCCCTCGACCTCACCGTTCGTCTTCTCTGCGTTGCGCATGTACGTCGTCACGCTCTGCGCAATGGTCCCTGTCATCTTGCCCAGATTGGCCCACAGCATGTCGTCCCGCTTCACCACGGTCATCTCAGAGTAAACCTCATCGTCGTCCGTCCCGCGATCAAACAGGTTCATCGCCATCTGCGAGTTGATCTCGCTGTAGTCTCTGTCCATGCTCCAGCGACTCGACCAAGCGCCCTCAAACGCCCGTCGAAATGTTCTGTCGAGAGATGAGTAGGCGAACTTGCCCGAGATGCGGAACTTGGCCTGGCCGTCCTTGTCGGTCAGAACAAGCGTATTTGCCCCCGGCTCCTTGATAATCTCCTCAATCTTGGTGACCGAGTCGAGCATGGCCGTCGTCGCATCGCCGTCCCGGGCCGTCGTGTTGTACGTGTAGACGCAGAAATGCTACAGTACCTCGGCCGCGCGGTATCGGCTGCTCGTGTTCTGGGGCGGTACCTCATCGTTATTCCAGATGAAGAAGAATTGTGAAATAGTCGCAGGCAGCAGGTCAGGATTCTTCCACCCTGCCACCGAGTTCCTCTCACGGGGCCATGTGATCTCCTTCATGGCCTTGTCGATTGCGTCAGACACTTCCTCGTCGGACATGCCCGACGCGTCAGGTACGTCGAGTGTGGGCTCAAGGGGCTCCGGGGACGTCGCGTTGACGGTCTTGGACATATCGAAATCCGCGAGCACCAGGTCCTCCAGGAACACTGTGCCGTTGAGAAGGAAAGCGTGACTTTCGTGTCGCCATACTTCTCTTCGGTCTCCTTGCGCGTCAGTTCAGACGTCACATTCTCCATGCTCACGCACAGCCCGAGAGAGTGGTACACGGGGTAATCGCAATTACCGCTGGGGCAGGTCGGCTCAGGGACCGGCCAGTGGTCATCGACATGCAGAAAAGTCGCCTGCAGAGCCGTACGCTTGAGCACCTCGAGATCGCCGCTGCTGTCCCCCTCGCCCGTCGTCGATGGATACACACTGGCTCTCCTGACCGTCGCGCGGCCGCTCTTGTCGCTGACGGCGAGTCGCGACTCGTACGACACGGCAGACTGCGTGAGAAAGGACGTTGCGAGACCAGAGACCAGGACCAGGGCCGCCACGTGGCTCAGCGGCAAGAGTCGTCCGTGCAGGCGAAACAACAAGCGGAGGGAGCCCCAGGGCCCTCGGCTGGCTTGGTCAAAGATGAGGAGGTCCTTGATGGGTCTCTTGCCGGTCACGAACCAGTTCCACTTGAACTGCGAGATGCCCTCCGCGACGGGCAGGATGATGATGGAGCGACACAGCGTGGCGAGGAGGGCGACGATGGTGTTGAGGGTCAGGCCCAGGGGCCATTGTGGGAGTCTTTTGCCATTGTATGTGTCGAGTATGATGACAAGTGCGACGAAGAGCCCAATGGCTAGCAGAATTTCGCCCGCCTCGGCAGCCCAGGCCTTGAAGTGGGAGGACAAGGGCCGGGAGGGCCGTGGCGGCTGGGCGAGCGAGTCGACTGACGATACGTGGCGCATGCCTTGTTCTGAGGCGGCCTTAAAAAACGCGGTCTCCGGGACATTGTAGTCGGTGGTTACGTATGCTGTTCCATCGTGAGGGGAAGATGTTGTCGGGGGCGCTTCCCCCAGGGCTCTCATCTCGATAGTCCTGTCCGCTGCGCGTTTGCGCGATCTGCTGAACGGATTCATTATGCGACTGGTGGAGCAATGAAATACTCCCTTCTCGTGAGATGATATTCACGAAAAGACGTGAAGCTCTGTCTCTATGCTGTTAAAGACTAGAATCCATAAGGATGACTTTTGAAGTGTGATGCGCCCATGGCTGCGGGGGTGTTTGCCCAGGCAGGAAGGCGGACCATGCATAGAGTCAGCCTTGCGTAGGATATTAACAGCAACTGACAGTCGGTGCCGACGGATTTGAATTCATCAATTACCGATATACGCCCAATACGTCGCTTGTGTTAAGTGGTCGTGGCGTCTCTTTACATTGCTGTTTATCCGAGAGAAACCAATCGATATTGAGGATTCAAGGCAGCTCAACACTCTTTCCCAAATTTTTGTTCTAGCGCTGTTTGGTCGATGCAATATAACTCTACTTGATCCTTCTTTGGCAACGTTGAGCAGACATTAACCGGAAGAGTGCGAGCTTCACTGCACGTACAACTTGCGACCGCCGAAAGTTGTGGCAGTATAGGGCAGGTGACTTCAGGCCGTTCAGGAGAGACCTGCAACATCAGTCGTAAGGGCGATTCATAGTTGACTTCACCTTGCTGAAGATGATATTCTACGTTAGAGATAAGGTAAGCAGCACTGGATCACCGTCATTTAGACTGACTAGCGGTTGTGGGATGAAGCACATACATGCGCCTCTGATACGCTCGAATAGAAACATGACAAACAGAAGCCAGACACGTCAAGTTCTCGGCTCGGCAGTGAACTCTCGTTTCTTAGACTCTGCCAACTCGGACCGAGCCATCGGTATCATGCCATTGTTTCTCATACAGCACCAATTCGACAGTACTATCATGAGGGCGTTTTTGCCATGACTAATTAACTTGGGCAGCTTCGAGCAAAAGAGAGCGGCTCGTGTGAAGATCACAGACTGTCCTCGGCTCTGAACAGCCCGACTCCCGAAGTCGACTCCTGTAGGATGAAAACTGGAGCCAGCGTCATCTACGGAGTAACAAGAAGCATGAATTCAGAATAAGACCGAATTACAAGGATGATTGCCGACTGCGGGGATGGCATGGGGAGTCTGGGGTATATTTAAACACCAGCCGCCCTCTTCATCGTAGACGCCTGTGCTCCGTGCTCCGTGCCCCATACACCGTTTAATCGCCTCCTGACAAGATGCGCATTCTCAATTCCCTTGTCGGCACCGCCATCCTAGCTTCCTCCGCCGTCGCCGCGCCTCCTGGCAAGGGCAGGACGCCGCAGTTCTTCAACGCGGCGCGCCACCCTGGCGCAGACCCTCATGTCATCTGGGACGCCACGAGCCACCAATACTACGCCTACTCCACCGAGGGCGCCGACCCAGGATACCACTTTGCCGTCTACAGTTCTCCGGACCTGGCGACATGGCACCGCCACGAGGGCGGCGTGCTGCGCGCCTGCTACGACAACGACATGAACAGGCTGCCGGGTGGCCAGGCGTGTTGGGCGCGCGACTGGTACTGGGCGCCCGAGACGTACCACAACGAGCAGACGGGGTGGTACTTCTTCTTCTTCGCCGGGCGGATGACCGAGGACCTGACGGCGGACAACTTTCGCTACGCCGAGTTCGAGGAGCCCTCCAAGATTGGCGTCGCCGTCTCCAAGTCGCCCACCGGTCCGTTTGAGGAGATTGAGGACAAGCCCATCGACTACTGGCCGTTTGACCCCAACTACCACGACGTCAACCTGATCATGAACAAGGACCAGATGCTGCCGCCCCAGAGCCTGGAGGAGGGACAAACGGCGCCCATGGGCACCTTTATCCCCACCATTGACGTGAACATCTTCTTTGACGAGGACGACCGCGTGTACCTGTACTTGTCGCGCAACGCCTACCGCAACTGGAACTGGGACGACGAGCTGGGCAAGTACATTGAGGAGTCCAATATCATCGTCGTCGAGATGGACCGCACGTGGTGGGACGATCCGACCGCCTCGACCATGCCCGAGATCATCGCGTCGCAAAAGGACGTGCACGCCCACGACGCACCCAGCCTTCCCTGCAACATCACCATGTACAACGGGACCGGCGCGCTCGGTGCCCCGCCGCGCAAGGACGGTTGGCAGACGGTCATCTCGTACGGCGCCGATCCCCAGGCATGGGAGAACTACCACGTCAATGACTACGAGGCCTTTAACGGTACCAAGAAGGACCGTCGTTGGTCCGAGGGCAGCACGCTTCTCAAGCGGCTGGGACAAGACGGCGAGCCCATCTACATAATCCTGTACAGCGCCAACAACTACGAGGCGTCCAACTACGGCGTCGGCTACGCCATGGCCGAGTCACCCCTGGGCCCGTTCGTCAAGGCCACCAGCAACCCCATACTGTCACAAGACCCAGACGCCGCGATACCAATCTACTCGACCGGTCACGGGAGCGTCGTCGCCTCGCCGTCCAAGGGTAAGAATGAGCACGTGGGTGCGCAGGACGTCACTCTCCGGACCCCCAAGGGCGCGGAGCTCTTCTACGTGCACCACGGACGCAACGACACCACGGTCGCTCGATCCCTCTACACGACGCGGATGACATTGGACGAGAAGAGTGTCCGCTTCGGGTCGAACGATCTCATCACCATGCATCTTACCTCGCAAGACCAGGATCTACCCAGGGGAACGTACCCGCTTCACATGGAAGCGAGCTGCTCCCAGAAGGGGCAGGGGAGTGTGGTGACTGTGCGGGTCGAGTCCAAGCCGGGCGCTGCTTTTGATCTCACAGAGGGATCCAACAGAGTGGTCGGGCTGCCCGGCGATGTCCAGGCCACAACAGTGACGGCAGGGGACGGCGAGGAGGGTAGCTTTGCACTCGATTTTGGACAGGCTGGCGAGAAGGACGTTGCGTATCAGCGATTGAGTGTCAATGGGAGCTGGAACACGGTGATAAAGCGTAAGGCTGGCTGTAAGAAGTAGACAAAGGTGCTTTGGTGCAGGTCGTGCAGACGGATTGACAAGCTGAGCCCCTTTTTGTTGTGCGTTTCATTCAATTCTCACACTCCCAACAGTCCAAATGGTCATTTCGGTTGAGATCTGGATAAGCAATTGCCTTCTGCAAGTCGTGCCGCCAAGCGTAGAACAAGCGGAGAACATTGTGGCTTGCCGTCTGCTTATAAATGTCGTGCTGCATCAGGCAACGTAAAGCGAGACTTGGTGGATCAGCTCCCGAGTTCGCAGCCTGAGAGATGAACACATGGAAGATTCCAAAAAAACGGAGCTCGCGATCGGGTGCGCGACGATTTGTCATTGCCAGTGAAATGCATGAGGTCACCGGCGCCATGGGAATCAGCATTTTAAGCGGCGGACGGAGAAGGCACAACCATAACTCGATCCCCCGCTGGTGCCAATTACAAATAACGTTCTTCGAGCATTCCGTAACTCCAGAGCCAGGCAGGAGCAAAGGAGATGGATGGCTTGAAGCCTCGAACCCCACCATCCGCCCCTCGGCACGTGGAAGGAATGATCTCATCGACATAAAGTTCACCTCTTCGCCGGTGCACTGACAGCTGCTCATCGACCTCTTCCCCTCTCACTCACTCATGACATCTCGTCTCTCTCACCTCGCCCGACATCTCCAGCCATTGAGAGGCACTCCCATCCCACGAAGGAGCTTCAGCACCACCACACCAGCAACCATGGCGTCCAAGACACCCACCGACATCACCCTCTACACCGTGGGCACGCCCAACGGCATCAAGGCCTCCATCATGCTCGAGGAGCTCAACCTCGACTACAAGGTGCACAAGATTTCGTTTGACAAGAACGAGCAAAAGGAGGACTGGTTCCTCGCCATCAACCCCAACGGCCGCATCCCCGCCATGACCGACAAGGACGCCAGCGGCAACACGATCCGCATCTTCGAGTCGGGCGCCATCCTCGAGTACCTCGCCGCCACATACGACAAGGACCACAAGGTCAGCTACCCCTACGCCAGCAACGAGCACTGGGAGGTCACCAGCTGGCTCATGTGGCAGATGGGCGGCCTCGGCCCCATGCAGGGCCAGGCCAACCACTTCAACCGCTACGCACCCGAGAAGATCCCCTACGGCATCAACCGCTACGTCAACGAGACGCGCCGCCTCTACCGCACCATGGACACCCACCTCGCCCAGGCCCCGCACGGCTACCTCGTCGGCGACAGGGTCACCGTCGCCGACATTTCCTGCTGGGGCTGGGTCGCCCACGGCTTCTGGGCCGGCGTCGAGATTGACGACTTTCCCGCCCTCAAAAAGTGGCTCTACAAGCTGCTCGAGCGCCCTGGCTTTGAGGCCGGACGACACGTCCCCACGCGGCACACTGCTTTTGAGCAGATGAAGAAGAGCCCCGAGGAGCTGGAGGAGGACGCCAAGGCTGGCCAGAAGTGGGTGCAGGCTGGCATGAAGCAGGACGCGAAGCAGTGAGTGCGAGGGCTGGAGGGTGATTATATAACTAGGATAAGCAGGAGCTCAAGTCTGTCCCTCATCGCCGTCAGCACTAGAGTCGGTGCTGACCGGGCCAGTGAATATATATGTATTAAGCACAGTGAATACTCAAGTCCCTACTTGTGTCCTTGCCTTTGCCTTCGCCACGGCCAGCTTCCCCCGGACGGGCACATTCTCCTCCCGCCCCAGCTCAGGAAAGCCCTCCAGCTCGACGCCGCTCCGGAACACGAGACAGTGCGAACTGCCGCCAAAATGGAACATGCCCAGCTCGTTGCCTTTCTTAATGTGCTGGCCCTCCTGCACCGTAATGTCACACGTGCTCACCTCATCCATACCAATAAAAACACCCGCCATGAGCCCAATGTCCTTGTTGTCCGCCTCGATGAAGATGACGGCCCGCGTCGCCAGGCTGGACAGGTACCCCTGTGCGAGGCCGATGCCGCGCTTGTCAATCTTGTCGCTGCCCGGCGCGCCGACGCCCTCAAACAGCGGCTCGGAAAAGTACGTGCCCTCCTGCACAAAGGCCCGCTTGATCATGCCAGAGACGGGCGCGTGCCAGCGGTGGTAGCTCAGCGCGGACAGGAAGGCCTGGTACACCGTGGCGTCGGCAAAGTGCTCCGTCAGCGGGTCGTGCGCCAGCATGTCCAGCAGGGAGTACGGCTGGCCCTTGGCGTAGAAGCGGTCCCGCAGCTGCGCCTTGTAGGAGATGTTGAAGACCTTGCTCTCGCACGCGTTGGCCACCACCGAATCGTCGTCGGGCGATGCCACGGGGCGCGCGTCCGGCCGCAGCTTGCGCGTGAAGAAGTCGTCCCAGCTCTGGAAGCCGTAGTGCTTGGCCGAGGGGTCGCACTGGTACATGTCCTCGAACCTGTGCGACGTGCCGAGCGGCTTGTTGGCCACCTCCATGAGATCGCTGAGTCCTGTCTGGCCAAACCACCCACCGGGGCCCGCCTTGAGGACCTCGGCCGAGGCGGGCGTCTGGAGGAACTTGCCCCATTCATTGAGCACCCGCCTCAGCGCCTTGTTGACATCCGGGTCCAGGAATGCGGCGTAGCCGCTGGGCGTGCCCATGGGGTAGTCGAACAGGGCGCACATGGGTACGCCCACGACCCCGACGGCCTCCTCTGCGTCTGTCCACTCGGGCGCCTTGCCCACGATGCGGTTGAGGACCTGCAGCAGGGTCTCATAGTCGCGGACGGCCGGCGCGCTGCCGGTCACGTCCATCTGGTAGATTGGCTGCTTGGGGATCTCCTCGAACATCTGCCGAAAGTACATGTACACCCGCGTGTTGTTCTCGATGAGCTCCTTGAACGCTTGCAAGGCGGGCGTCAGAGGCTCCGCGGGGTGTGTTTGGACGTGCTCGGTTTGGCGTCGGATGTATTCATGGTGGATGCGGTGGTCTGCGGGCAGCCAGGCGCCAGGCCTTATTGCGAGTTAGTCAAGCTACACATTGTATCAGACTGATCTGGCTTGCCTTTTTCGACGATAGTGAGAAGGGATGTTGTGGTGGTCGCCATGCTGGTGTACCATCTTGGCGGCTGGTGTCTGGTCGTTGGATTGATGCGATGCAACGTGTTGCTTGTGCCGTGACCGTTCCTACTGAGTACTCCTTAGACAATTGCTCTTGATACGCCTCGCCATGAACTTCACCGTGCCTAACGGCGTTATATAGCCTCCCATCTCGCAATGATGTCAGACAGATGCGATCGGACCCTCCCAAGACGGCCGGCTCACGGCAACGCCAGATCTGCCGTCCCATCCGGTTCCATTGACGAATGATTAGGTTCAGCGTTCCTGCAATGGAATCTGCTGCCCGTTCTCAGGACCAAGCTAGTTAGCTAGCTATCACTGCCGCGTCCGTGCCGCCAACATCGAGATTCGACTCGACAAGACTCGCGATCCCTCAATCTCGGAATGTCCAAATTCGTCACGCACGTCGTCACCCACGGTGGAGAAAGCTTTGGATTCATCTGCCTTTGCTCAATTGCTCTATTTCGCGCGCTTCGCTTCGCTCCGCTCCTCTGCATTGACAGCCCTCCGGCGAAGATGCGCTCCTCCATGCGTCCAGGACTCCCAAGTCCCTTCACTTCGGCCCCCACGTGTGCAGCAGACCAGTAGGCCCGTCGTAGAAAAAGACAAGAAAAAGAAGAAAAAACTCCAGTTTTCGCTCGAATGACAGGAGAATGTGCGAGCTGACAAAGTACACAATAAGAAAAAAAGCGGTCGATTAAACAAGTGTACGCGGACAACTGTCCAGCGAACGAACAAATGGAAAGCGTCGGTCGCTAGTGTCGGTGTGATGTGTGGTGGTATAAAGAGGATCAAAAAAAGCGAAAGGTGTCGTAAGGTCGTAAAATCGGCTTTTGCGCAAGCCTCCCCGTGTCTCGAGTGGACTTTCTTTTCCTTCCTGGGATTCTCGCCGTATGCTGTCACATCACAACACAGCACCCGCATCCGCCTTCCTTGGGCTCTTCCTTGGTCTCGGGAGGACGCTGCGCGGCTGGGCTTGACACCTCAATCTGCGGCTGGAACATTGGCGGGTTCGCGTTGGGTCGTGGTGAGGGCATCGGCGAGGTGGGCGGTTTGTCGGAGATCTTGGGCATGGTCGAGTAAGAGCCCTGCCGTATGCTGGGCGACTTCTCGACTGGTCGAAGCGGCCATTCGCCGTTCGAGGCAGGTTCAGCGTCGGCCGAATCAGCCTGCGGTGCTTGAACTGCTGCTGCCTCGGGCGGATGCAGGTGGGTCGTGTCGTTGAGAGGCCGGAATTCCTTGTCGTAGACGTTCCCATATGTGCCATCCTTCTCCCACTTCTCCTGCTGCAATCGTCGCGCGACTGTGGGGAGCAGCTGCTGGTCAGGCGGCAGTCGAGGGTCGGGCTTGTAAGCGTTGACCATCCATGGCGGATCACCTTCGGGTTGCTTGTTGGGTGGTGAGTCGCCTGATCTCGTCGGCGGGCGCGTGTTGCTGCCAGAGCCATTCCGCGTCTTGGGCCGCTGTCCAGCCTTGGCTCCGCTCGACATTTTGCGACCGGGTCCCGACGTGGACGCCTTCTTGGGCGACATGTCTGTGTTGGACCGTTTGGCGGCAGGAAGCGTCGGGTTCCGAAGGCTCGCCGATGCGCTCCTAGATCGTGCGGCCGTCTCAGGACTCTCGCTCATAAGCGTCCCCCTCTCCAGATGGTCGAGCGATATGGGCGCAGGGCTCGTCTTAGCCACTGGTATCCGCGAAGCCCCCCGCAAGCTGTTGCTGATAAAGTAGGCAGTGGCTTCCTCCTCGGCAATCTCCTCGGGGGTCCGCAGGTCCCAGCTGGGGGTTTGGTACTCGGAAGCCCTTTGCTCGACGGACGCCGAGTTCTTACGCGACCGCGTTTCTGAAGCGTCTGTGCCGCGCCGCATCGCGCTACGACTGCGGTCTCTGGCCTGCTTGCTGGGGGCTCGTGAGCGGGGAACGTATAGGCCAGCTGCTTGCAGCTCCTGGCTCTCAATCTTGGCCAACTTGTCGCGATGGATCCACTGGTCGTCCTTGGGTTCAAGTGCCGGTAGGAGGGCGGACTCGTTCTTGGGGGGTTCTTCGTGGAGGGCATCGTCGCTGGCCGACTTCATGCGCTGCGTGGCGAGTTGGGCATCATTATAGTCGGCCTCGGCAGGCAACTTGAAGTCGTAATTCTGCTCTGCGTCAGTCACGTTCCGGCCCAGGTCAAACTGTCTTACCTCGTCCTCCTGACGCGCCGGCGGGTCCCATGTGGTCGTCTGGGCAGCGGTGGCCGCCATTGTGAGACAAAGGAGCGGTAATGGTACGTAGAGAGTGTCGTGCCCACGCCAGTTCCCAGTGTTCGTCCTCACGACAACATGCCGTGGAGGAAGAAGCGAAAGGGGTCAGGCTGGGTCAAGCGAGGTCAGACGCGTGTTTGTTCGTGCTTACAATGATCGAGCGAGCGAGCGAGCGAGAGAGAGCGAGCGTAATAATTTGTGTCGGCGAGGCGTGTCTGTGGGTGTCGGGCGGCGTGGGCAGGCGGAATGATGAGGGAATGGCCGTACTGATGGGATGGAATGATGCTGGGGGGGGAAGGCTGTGATGGTGAATTTGGGGGAGCGAGAAGCGGCTGGTGGGTTTTGCGCAGGCAGCCAGTGGGCCAACAGAAGTGCCGGGGACTACGACAAGCAGGGGCACAAACTGCATTGATTATTCTATTTCTTGGCTCTGGCCGTCACTCGCTTGACAAGCTCTGTCAGAATTATGCTGCTTGTTCCAGCGATCGTGTAGAATTAATTACGACACGAGTGCTGTTGCCGTGAATTCATGGCCTCTTCATATTGTCTCGCATCCCTCGAAGCCGTGGGACAAGGGCCCAATGACGGTCCAGAGTCCAGACGGCCGCCGTCTTTGAGAACAGGAGTCGCACGCTTGAGTGGTCAACGTGCGGCGGGGGAATCTGTTTCATGCAGCTGATCTGCAAGCACTTTGCACCAACTCTCTGGTTCTCGCGGTTGAGCCTGTCGTGCCGCGGGACTACATTGTCGACAAGGTGATGAGCATCAAAGTCCCTTGAGCGACTGGATCCAAAGATTCGAGGCCTCAGTGGCTCTTCGACGGCGTCGACGCCAATTTCTGGCACTTTGCGCCAGTGCCGTTACGGAATTGCCCCGGCCCCAGCCGAGATTGCTGTCATCCAGGACCCTGGTCCAGTATCCCTGCTAACAGCGCATGCACGGCTGCTGCACCAAAACGCGTTATTACAAGTACCGCAGATTGTCGCGCGTTGTCTCGTTCCGGGATGTGACAACTTGTCATCGGTCACTCCAGCCTGCGTGCGTGTTCAAAAGAGCACAACATCAACAAGACGACTGGACGCTACCCAGACCTGCTTCGAGGCACAGACAGCGACTGGAGGGCGGCTTCGGCCCGTCGGGCAGGGCTCTGTAGTCTTCAGTCTGTTGGTCTGTTATCTTGATCAGCTCCATGTCGCCCCGCATGCTCGACGGCACTCGAGTCAAGACTCAAGACTTCATCCGATCCGCGACGTGCTCTTCTGGATAATCACACGGATTTCCCGGTCGACGTTGCTTAAAGACACTTGATTTGGGCTGCATAAGTACCTCCTGATCACCGGAAACTCACCATGATCGGACTCCGGACGAAGACTTGCAATTGGTCGCAGAACACCAGCCTTCCCTTCGTAGATGCGATCAATTTTGACGTTTCTTGCTCGCAAAACATGCCCGGTTACCACCAATGATCAAGCTAACCGTGTCAAGCATACACCACAACGTGGCTTTACCGCACTCGGAAAAATTGCTATATACCACAACGAAGCCGCGCATGTGTCATCCACGACTACTCATCTTCAGGAGACAGCGGAGCGAACAACTCCTGGTTATACACAGCGAGACTTTGGGTCACTCACTCCTCACCAGCGTGGCACAAAAGATTCTCCACATGTCACAACCATAATCAGTCAGTATATATCTGTCTCGCTGCCGATCGAACACCGCAGCAACCATAGAGCATGGTGCTTGCTGTCTTCTTCAAGGCAATCGTTGAATGCCAAATCATCGCCGCGAAGCAAATCAGACTGGAGAACGCCAAAGTCCATTTGCTGAAATTTCTGGTGAGTCTTCGGAATCTCTTTCTGTGAAAGGCTTATACTAATCCTCCTAGATTCGGAAAGTCGCCCATGCACATGCACACAAAACTGCCGACAAGCGTTGATTCCAAAGAGACAAATGTTCCAGTTGCCGCGGTGTTACTCGATTCAGGTTGATAGATTCATCACTAAGGAGGCAGAATATGCGTATCTGACTCTTGGGGCAGCCGTCGATGTAAAACATTCGTGGGAGTGTTTCCGAAGATATCGAGGTCTGCCTCACGGCCTTTGTCACGCAGCCATCAATCCTTTGCTCAGAGCTTTCGGGAACCCCAACGGTTGAGATTTCTGACACTTACACCAGCCGGGACACTGAATCCAAGGTGAATTGCGTTCGCGTTCAGAGCTCTTGACTTCTTGCAAGGTAAACTTGTTTGGCGATTCGCTGAAGCAGAGATGTATGAAACAGTGACAGGCCTTTAGCCCTAGAAAGCCCTTTACCAATCATCTAAATTTCCGACTCGATCATAGTCATCATGAGTGCATTTTCTTATAATCACTCCAGGTTCCTGTTCCAACATCACTCGCATATGAACGCGCGTGTGATATTAGTGTAGCTAGGTTCAGAGGGCCAGACTCATGAGTGGCCTCGCCTAAACGCACTCAGAATATCAAGCAGACCCTTTGATTTTCGGAAGACATTATATTTCTACATGTATCATTTACATGCTATGGGAAACAGAAGTAGTTGGCATTGTCGCCATTCGAACGTGAGTGATATGCCTACCCGGTGTACTCGTCGCATTTTTCCATCAAACTGGCCAACGTGACCGCGACTTGGCTGTTAACACTCCTAAGTCCTGACTTCCCTCAGTGTTGACGGATTGTACTCGCGATTTCGCCCTTTTCTCAGTCCTCCTCAAAATTACTAGACCAAAGTCTCATTTCTATTGTTCTCACCTGACGCGGACAATCTTCTTCACGATTCAGAATCCACCATCCCTGGTTCCCCTTCGAACACACCAAGAATCGACACGGCGCATACGGCACACCAGCCGATCAAGCACTATGTGTTACGGTAAAGTGTGAGATAATCGGAGGACCCATCCATGGCATCGCCAGTTCTACGTCGGACGCGCTTTGTCTGCGTGTCCGACACGCACAATACAACGCCGAAGTTACCCCCCGGTGACGTCCTAGTCCACGCCGGTGATCTCACCAACCAAGGGAGCTACTCCGAGGTCAGAGAGTGTGGCGCCTTTGTATAGAATTGACAGCTGATGGTTCAGTTGTCACGAGCGGTGCAGTGGCTTGAGAAGGCGCCGTTCGAGGTCAAGATTGTGATTGCTGGTACGGCGTTGGGCATCCTGCCAACTGAAACCCTTTCTAACATTAACATAGGGAACCATGACATTACGCTAGACAAGAACTTTCTCGCGGAACATGGCGCCCAGTTCCACAACCAGAACCCTCAATCTTACGAGGACTGCCTCTCCCTGCTCGCAGACTCCCCAACCATAACATACCTGGATCACTCTTCCACAACCGTTCGTCTGCGGACAGGGGCAAAAACAACATTCTCCATGTTCGGATCACCTTATTCGCCTAAACATGGTCTTTGGGCATTTGGTTACGACACGCTGGTATCGCCCACGGCGAATAACGACCTCCCAAGGCTCTGGGACGACATTCCGCTCGACACTGACATCGTCGTCACGCATACACCACCACGGACGCACTGTGACATCGCACCAGAGAGGGGATCAACAGGCTGTGAGGCTCTACGCCAAGCTCTCTGGAGAATCCGTCCACTTCTAGCGATCTGTGGCCACGTCCATTCCTCTCGTGGCGCGAGGCGAGTCTCATGGGATCTCACGGCCAACCAAGCCCCGTATCACGAGAGAGGCGTTGATGATTGGCAAGACCCGAGTCCAGAGGGGAGTCACAAGCTTTCTCTTGTTGATTTGTCCTCCCGCACTGCCAATCCTCTGTGCAATTATGGGAGTCATTGCGGCGCAGACGCCCACCGATGTCGAATGGGGCGTCAAGAGACATGCATCGTCAATGCCGCCATCATGAAGACAAGCTACCCACACAAAGGGGGCAAGAAGATGAACAAGCCAATCGTCGTGGATGTTGACCTGCCTGTCTGGGAGGCATTATGATAATGGTATGAACATCCATTCCACGATGACATGGCTCATCGCGATTGGGCTGGGAAGTGTTGCTACCCGACTTGTGCCATGTTGGCTTTACATCGGCACGACGCTGAAAATGGTTACGTGCATTGCTTTCAATGACAGTTGTCATTGATTTGGTCTTGGTGATCATCTATGCAATGAAGGCATTGTTGGCCTTCAATGGTTTGGTCTAATGGGTGAGTGTTGTGGGCACGTTGGCGATTGTTAGCCATAGCAGTCGATGAAGGCAGATCATAAAGATGGTCCGAACCCCTTGGCGTTCTCATCATCGTTATCGTTTCTCGCATGGAAACTTGTGCATAATGTCTGCCACTTGCGTGAGATTGAGCATGACACGAGACCTTCGTTGAGGCTTCAGCTGTCTAGGCCCGCTTGGGCGTCACCGCAACATTGCAAAATGAAATTATCACGAGTTACCTGCCTACCAGCCCACAGTGGAGGATAGTCAGTCGATTGAGCGACTGTTTATGCGTGCGTCACTATCGGTCGCCACTAAAGACGCCACATCTCGGTTACAAGAAGGATCCGTGAAGTGAGTGATGTGTGTTTGGGAAATACGCAGTTCGAGTCGCGCCGCGCGGCGACGTTGGTTGGCTGATAGGCTACCCTATACCCCGCCGTTGTCCACTGTCCGCCACCAGATATATGGCACAGGGAACTAGTTTAGTGAGGTATTCAAGTAGTCCAGTGCTGATCGAACACCTTACAGTATTAAATACATTGAAGACCTGGTTACGAGGCTGGGTAGCATGACTGACCTGTATGGTGCAGGTCGTGTGATTATGAATGCGAAGCCATTGCAGCTGTCAAAAGACAGCCGCCCACAACAGATGACCTTGACTGCAAGTGCAATCGCTGATGATGAATTGATAGCGTCCGCTTGTTTCGCACAATGCTATTAGAACAAGTTTCCGCCTTTGATCATGAACCTGTTCCCCGATCATAGTTGAACTTGAACCGCCGTCCCAACCTGTTTGAAGCCCGCAGTGAAGTCATCGGTCATCACCCACTTGTGCGACAGCCTACCACGTGCAATTCCTCCCACCCTCAGGAGGGACCTCCGTTCCGACGCAAGCGCCTGAGGCTCTTGTGATCATTTACCATCACATCTCTAAGACTCCTAGTCACCTTTCCCCACGCTTCGAGCCAGCATCCAGAAGCCGATCACCATTCCAGCCAAATGTTCCTAGCGCGTCGCCCCATGGCTGGGGTGCCCTGGCCTCGTTCCCCTCAAAATGGATAAATCCTCCCGCTCGACACATCCCCGTACGCAGGACATCCCAGCCTTAACGTGAACACTAATAAATAGCATTAGAAATAGCTCACGAGAGGTCCACTCCCTGACCGCCAGGACAGAGTATCGAAGAGAACGGGACAGAAGTGGTACCAAGCAAATTCCCCTCCTAGCTTGCTGTAGAGCGCCCGCTGTCTGACCAGTCACGGCGTCGTGGCTCGGCTGGCGGAGTGTTTCACTGGCCGCAGCTGTCACTAGCGATTAATTCGTTCGCGTCGCCGAATCGAAAGAAGGCTTCGAAGTTCTGGTGCACTTTATCCCTCCCACCCTCGTGGATAGTGCACGGTCCAATAGAGCGCGCCGCCCCGTCCGTCCCATTGCTGGCGTACCGCCTTAATCAATGTCTTTGTCTTAGAAGATGGATGGAGGTTCAGCACAGCATCTGAGCCCTGCTCTTGCTTACCTGTCAGATGGCTGTGAATCGGTTGGTTGTGTAGACGCGAGCACCACAACCACCCCTCCATCGTGTACAATAGGACGCAAAATGGCGGGGCGAGCTACCATGGCATGATAGGCAATGCAGCTGTTGCGGCCAGACGGAGATGGTGTCCTGCACCTGGCCAGAAAAGCTGCAGGTCCTCAGGACAGGACCTACAGGGACGGCCATGTTGCACTCGGCGATAGGTACGTACGAGCATCCGTAGTCAGTCGACAGAGCATTGCCAAGCCAAGCCAAACCAATACAAGCCAACAGAAAGCATCGACTGACCACTGGTGCGGCCTGCACCGGCTACGATCCCACTGGTGGCCAAGTCATGCACTCGCAGCGATTCCACCAGACCAGTGATCTTGCAGGAGGACATGAAGAGCCCGCGAGACTCGTGGATGGTTGTCAGACGTAGAGTGCTGGACGCCTCACGTGTGTAGCTGAAGTGTACGGATAGCTGAACAAACCATTGTTTCCAGTCGACGACGAGTATAGCGCAGGCTGAGCCGCGGTGATCAGCTGGGATAGAACTAATTTATGCAGGTGTACGGGGATTGTGAGCGGATAATAACTCGACGGCCAGATGCAGTGTGATGAGGCCATTCGGCAACCACGATTTGATGGGGGCAGACCAATCTGAGACCCATTGGCAGGCAGATGACGGGGTCAGCGTGTGGGCAATGAGCACAAGCTGAAGCGAGGCACAATGGCTTGTGGCACTGGCGACCACTCGAATTGATATGATGCGAAACAATGTGTACTTTGAGTCAATTAATTAGGAATGGTTTGGTGTGAGACAACCAGCAGCAATACCAGTGGGTGGTGAGTTAGCACTTGCCTTAGGTAGATCTACAGAGTACGATTACCCCAGGAAACAACAGCCTCGCGGATGGATTGAAAGCAGGAGCGCCAGGTGTAAGTGAAAGAGCTGCAACAGTGCTCAATGGAAGCAGAGACTCACTTTGTCTACCATTGTCCCTCAGAACGAATAGTCAGCTCGTATACTGGGTCTAGAAAAACCCAGCCTCCATCATCAACGAACAACAAGTCGTAATCATCATCGTGGCATTGCCTGGCAGCCTGCGCTGTCGCAGATACCCTCCGCTCGCTGGACCAGTCTCATTCTCAAACAGTTTCGATCTCCAGTCGCCTCCATCGTCGCCTCTCCACAAAGGCCATCACCTGAGCAGAGACCCTGCCTCCAGTAGGAATTGGCCCTTTGCACATTGAAGCCTCTCGTTGGCCTTGCTCGGGGCCTCGCGCTGCCTCACCGCTTGTCCTGCTGAGCGCTGCTGCGCGAGCTACTGCGATTCCCTGCACTGCAAGACCGTCGCCTGGACGATCGCGAGAGGCCTTTTATTGACATGGAATTGGTATCGATCCAGGCGTTTATTATCGAAACAGTCTTGCCATTCCAATTCCTGTGTCGAAGTCAATCAATGTGCAAGAAGAACATTTTCGAGACCAACGACCACGTGCCCACCTGACGGCTACCGACGTGCAGCTATCGCTCGCCACCCGCTATAATCGCCAGGCACACATATTTCCCACCGCGAAGCTTTCCAAGCTCCCGCCTGGAAGCATCCGCAATCCGCCACCAGGAACTAGGCCAACCCCAACCAGTGTCAAACACTAATTAGCGACAGTCCGCCACCGGATGTGGGCGCAGCATTGACAGCTGCCCATTGTCTATCAGATTCTTGTCGAAAATCGCATCTTTCCTTTTTTTGCCTCCTCTCGACGAGCCTTCGCCTTCGATAAGCGCACCCGCCTGATTTGGAGTCACTCGCTCGCTATTGGTGTTCGGCGAGTACCTCATCCACCGCGCCACCGGCAAGCAAAAGCCTCGTACCTCCTGGACGCCTGCGCCACGCGGAGGTACTTTACAATTCCCTCAGCTTCTGTGCAGCTGCCCCGACGCGCCTGATCCATTCACCTGCAGTGCCCTGCGGTGCTCTGTTGTCCAGCGTCAGGCCATCTGAGGGCCGACAGGCACCTGGAACTGGAAGATCGGTTCTTGGCCTCGGACTGGAGCCTTGAGTGGGAGGGGAAGCAGGTATCCCAGGGACATCAATCCTCTCGACGTCACCGGAATCCAGTTTGTACACGTAGACGGACAGAGCGAGTTCACGCGCAGCGTTCCAGAAGTCCGCGTCGTGATCCGTCACCATCCGACCTTCACGATTCACGACTAAGCATTGCTTCACCCACGACTGGAGTCTCATTCAGCAACATCTGTCAGCACTGTCATAGCAGCGACTGGACTACAAATCAGCGACTGCAGCGGCGAGCATAAAGGACGGCCGTCTCGACCTCTAAAAAGCGCCAAGCCCGCATCCACTGGGACCACCCCAAAAGTCACCTATTGCTGCAACCCAGCACGCCCACGACTCGTCACGGCGACCCATCCCTGCAGTGGCACCACCACCCTCAAAAGTCACCCACCCGACCCGTTCAACCACCTCTCTCGCCCCCCTCTTTTTCTGGCGTCTGATCAGGGGACAGCCCGCCAGCCAGCCAGCAACAGTCATCAGCACCTCTGACCTCATTAGCAGTCGGATTCCTCAAAAGGAACTCGGCCTTTTTCACGTCGCCTGCACAAGCCAACTACCGCCGTCCATACCTGAGCAGCTGGCTGTTTGTGGTACACCTTTCTTCACGACGACGACAACGACAACAATAACAACACCTCCCCCGACAACAAGGACCTGTCCAGCATATTCGTCCCTTTAATTACGGTCAACGGATTCTAACTGCTGCTGGACTTGAATTTCTTGTGCAATTCATTCCAGGAACAGCAACAAGGCAGATAGACCCAGTCTAGTTCTCGACCGAGCCCAAACGCCAGACCGCGTCGCATCAGAGGACCAGAACGCCCGTCCCCTTCCAAGGACAGCAGGACTTTTTCCGTCATCCAAAGACAACCATGACCACCCAAATGGACCCCTACAAGGTCCTTGGCGTTTCCCAGGACGCTCAAATACAGGAAATCCGACAAGCCCACCGCAAGCTCATCCTCAAATGCCACCCCGACAAGGTGCAAGATCCACAGCAGAAGGCGATCAAGCAGGACGAGTTCCAGAGGGTACAGGAGGCCTACGAGATTCTCAGCGACGAAGTGCAGCGTGAGAAGTACGACGATCAAATAAAGCTGGCCGAGCTTCGACGCCAATACCAGAACAAGCCCAACACCTCGGCGCCCCGCTCGTCAAAGTACCCCGACATCGAGATTCGGACAGCTGAGCCTCGCTCCAAGTCGTACCGCGAAGGACCTCCCCCGCCTCCCCAAGGCGTCAAGGTGGCTTATGCGTATTCTCGCTCCCACGACGACATGCGCGGCCCTCGCTACTATGAGCCTGACGTGCGCATGCCCCGCCGCGGCGAGAGCTACCATGAGCCGAAGCCATCAAAACGCGAGGCGGAAAAGGAGCGCGAGAAGAAGGACGAGAAGGAACGCCGAAAGCGCAAGGAGGCCAAGGAGCGCGAGAAGCGAGAGCGCGACGAGGAAGACGCTCGGCGTGCGGCGAAGAAGGAGGAGAAGCGGCAGCGAGAGCGCAAGGAAACCAAAGAGAAGAAGCTGAGCAAGGAAGAGAAGCGCCGCGACCGTGAGCCGCAGCACCCCTACATTGAGGATGATCTCTACGACGAGCCGCAGCCCATCCCAAGGAAATCCAGCCGGAAGCATGAGGACCCCCGCGAGCGATCATCTGGCCGAGACGAGTTCAAGCTGCGTCGTGCAGCAACAGACACTGCTACCAAGGTCGACGCCGCGCGAGCGTACATTAACAGCTCTCGTGATGTTCCTGGTGTCGAGCGATCGCAGAGCTACCACGGCCCGAAGCCACCGGCAGCGCCCACCCCGCCCCCTACAGCTGGTGGCGTTC
Source organism: Emericellopsis cladophorae (assembly GCF_022114955.1). Classification (NCBI taxonomy): domain Eukaryota; kingdom Fungi; phylum Ascomycota; class Sordariomycetes; order Hypocreales; family Bionectriaceae; genus Emericellopsis; species Emericellopsis cladophorae. Next base: position 58,868 of record NW_026251011.1, read on the forward strand.
CCATCTTCCCGGTGCCTGAGGACGAGGCGATCCATCGATCATCGGCACGGCCTCGTCGTGGTTCGGCTGACGCGCCGTACGTCGCACGGGAACGTCCGATGCACCGGTCGTCCCAGGATCCCATCCGCGAGGACCCCAATCTCGCCCACGACTCGCCCGCCGCTCGGAATGCCGCACGGTACGCGGAGCACCCCATGGGCAGCTCGCCACCCCGGGCGGGCGTCAGCCGCACGCACACGATGCCCATCCCCGTGCGCCCGGGGCCCCTGCCCAGGAGAGCCGAGACGTTTGCGGAGGACCGCTCGGCAAACCGCGGCCGCGGTCGCTCCAAGATGCACGCCCAGTATGATCTGGACGAGTCCGAGGAAGAGTACTACGAGGAGCCTCGCCACTCGGGCAAGCACCGCAGCTCGAGGAAGACGCGCTCCCCGGAGCATCCCACTGCGGTCCACTACAAGGTCACAAACAACAAGACCACGCTGCAGAACCAGCAGTACTACGGTCGGGATGTTCCCGAGCGCAGCCGCTATTATGACGGCGGGTACTCGTACGAGCCTGCCCGGAGTCACTATCCTGCCTACAAGGAATCCAAGCCGATCCGGGCCGACGACGTCCAGTTCAGCACCTACCACACACGCGGCCCGTACGGTACCGCTCAGGCCTAGGGTTCCTCAGCCCGTCCGCCGCGTGAAGGGTACATGCCGTGCCCACCAGCATGGGCTTGAATCCCCTCTTACTTCTTCACTGTTCTGCGCTATGAGAACAATCATGTCTTTATGAACCAGCAGTGCGCCACTGCTTTGCTTGTGCTTTTGTATTTTCCAGTTTAAGCATCATACACGGGTCTCGCATCTGGCGGCAGGTTTCCCACGAGCCCTGCCGTGTAGATGTGTTTCACTCGCATTGTATGGGAGAACGTGGCGTCCGGGAAGCGAAGCATTGGGAACTCGCGCGACGAGGTCTTCCCCATTTGGCGGAAATTGATCGCAGAGGAGACATTTCCTACGGCGTTTATTTGGAGTTGGATTTTGTATTTTTGGATGGACTGATATACCATGACTACCACACTCGTTTCACAGAGTGGCGGATAGAGGGAGGCATTTTGCGCATCAGACAACTTTCCCTCTCAAATGAGTAGATGACAATATACCTACTTGTACAGCAAGGATGGCTGCCGTGAATTTGCTGTATCTTTTAGAAGTTTGCAGCGTGAGGTGTGATATGGACAGCTCGAGTCTAATTGGCTGTACTGACACTGCGACGCAGATTTATTGGAGAGAGTGAAGTCGTCATCGTAACACTATGTGGCGACGTCTCCCGGCGCGTCCGTGTTGCAGCCCGCCTCGGCGTCTCCAGCAGTACAAGCGATAGCGACGAAGATCCGGTGAAGCCGCCGCATCCCACCGCATCGGCGCGGAAGGGACATGATTGTGTAAAGCATCGTTCACCCCCATACATGGATGGGATCAGATACAAATAGATAAATACACCAGGCAGATTCACGCGCTGCTTCCACCAGCCATGGGTTCATGAAATGCCATTATGTATCATGGCATTCGCCAGTGAACGTATTCCGCCTATGTCTTCCACGCATCTCCCCATGGATGCATAATAATGGTCTCTGCCCAACCTGCTGCGCGGAAATCATGCTCATAATAGATAGCATAATGGCATTTGGCAGTATTCCCAGTACTCAGGATACCAGCCGATTAGAAGACCCAACTTATTATAGGTACCGATGAAAGGAGGCGACTTAGGCTATTGAAGGCAACGCAAGGTGGACACAACTTGGCGAAGCTGATTGACTGCACACACGCCTTATCTTGTTCTTGAAAATCTCTCCAGGCCTCGCGCAACGTGACGCCAGGAATATGGCTCATATATAAAAAGTAAAGGTTGACATATTTTCTCCAGCCAAAGACTTACGGCACTGGAACCTCGTTATGCGGAAACGCTTGTTTATTGGCTCGCATGGTTATTGCCTCGGCAAAATTTGACGATGTAGGGTTGTCCAACTTTGATAGCAAGGTTCTGCTCTTTGAATATTAAAACATCTTCACCAATCTTCGGACTACCTTTGAACAATGGCATCAGGCGTAGGCGAGAGTGATCTCAAGGCTTCCTTCTTCTGGAAGAAAGAGGTATCGCGGAAGTCCACCTTGCTCAATCATGGGTCTGGAAGAGATGCAGAGTTGATAATAGGTGAGGTCGCCATGCTGTGCTTTTTTCCACGATGGACATGATTCAAGTGGTAGACCAAACAACGAAGAGCAAGCTAGAGTGGGCACAACGGAACTGATGCAGGTCTTTTACTCGTTCGGAGCCGTGCAAGGAAGGGAGGCAAGGGCAAAAGGTGCACGAGGGAATTGTGTTGGGTCACCAGCGTTCCCGGAGTTGAGATCTTCCGATCCGGGGGCCTGCCACGTGAGTGGTTGTCCCAGTCGATGGAAGCGTTTCTGGGCACACGTGCTCGCGGGAGCGTGCGCCAGCAGGCCCGTCAAGTCGCCGAGAACTCGACCGTGGTACACATGTTCGACACCCATCACATGTATTTAGGACTCGTCTCTTGTTCTCGCGCGATATGCCAGCCGCCATCATGGCAATCTGTTTGGTGACAGCGGCCGAGCGTATCTCCCGCAATCCTCGCAAGACATAGGGTATTTCGATTCGCGAGAGCATAGTTAACTAACAGTTGTTCCCCTGCATTCGGGAATGTGGCTCCATTCTCCCCGACTAACCGCATTTGGTCCCGGCCGGCGACCCGACTGGTTCATACTCTACAGACTATCCCTGGTCGACTTTTGACAAACATGGGTGCTTTACATGACCCAATAAGTGCATCGAGTCATGTTCGCAGCTTCAGAGAAGGGATTGACAGCTGGGACTTGGAAACATCTAACCCGAAGGCTGAGACGTCCGGTACCATGGGCGGCATCCACACGTACGTCCAGGACGCCAGAGTCGACAGTGGACACAGGCGCCAGCTCCCGAGGCACGATTGCCAGCGTGACGGACATGCTCTACAGTCTGCAGGCCTCAATCGACATACTGAACCATTGTGGTACGGATGAGCGTGGAACGTGGATCAGCGTCGCCCTCGGTCATTGTCGTCTCTCCATCAATGACCTCTCCCTAAGCGGCCGCCAGCCTCTGGCGAGTAACAATGGGCTGACCCACCGGGCCACGCCGTCGTCAATGGCGAAATGTACAACACTGAAAGGCTGGGGGAGAAATGCATTACAGGAACACGGCTGCCGTTTTGTAATCGAAAGAAGTTTTCCGAATCGTACCAATAGTCTTGGATTAGACAACGATCGGCCTCATCGATAGTCTCATCGACTACATGTACTAGTTGAGTGTCATCCTCTTACCCTACCACTTCAAATCTGGCAACCCATCAATCATGTTACTCTCTAAGTCTTCTTGAGATTTACGAAGCTGGCCCTTGCGATGCCTGTGGCAGACCAGTCCAATCTCCAACCTCTCCGCGTCGACCTTTCCGACAATGACTCACGCATGCTCAACATCGTCAACTCCACCATACTACCAGAAGAGACCGTCTGTCCTGGGCTTGGATTCCCTTGGAAGATTGAATGGAACACGCCCAAATCCCTCAAAGAGCAGTGGGTGTACGAGCTTGACTGGGAAAAGGAGCAGCGCGACATGAATAGGCGAGTGACTTCTCATCAACCACGGATGGCTGGGATCATCATTTCTCAAGTTCGGCCCCGTCATCGTCACTCACAAAGCGCACAACAGTGGCCGGAGAAGGAAAAATCCGGGCGGGGGCAAGTGGCCTTTGACGTCGTTGTGTCCTCAGTGCTCACTCCCAGGCTTCGCCTTTTTTTCACAGGCCCCCGAGGGATGGACGCTCATTGACACGACGCGAATCTACAGCACCCTAGTGACACAGGTCTTGGGATATCCCGAGTATGTCGTCCATGGCACAGCCCACGGTCCTGCGTCGGCGGAGAAGTACATTGACTGTAATCACCAGCACGCTATCCGGTTCCAACAGAAACCAGCCACTGATGGACAAAGTTCCCAGGGTCGGTACCCAATGCAGGCATTCCATCTTCCGTTGTGCCTTTATGTTCTAATGAAATCTTGCGTTGCGTGTCTCTTTACTCTCTAAAGCGGACATTCTAAGTACAACGTGGACTTCTGGCCGCGCGAGGTGGCCAGCACTGTTGGAAACTTGGTTGAATACAAAAGTCAATGTGCCGATCCGTCGTTTCTCCCATGCGCTAACATGGTTTATGTGGTGCAGCCCGCCAAGACGGTAGCAAATTTCCTGCCTTGGATAATCACCAAGTGTTGACCCACGACCTGCAGAGGATCGCGCTATACTGGTATCCAAGCTAGGAGCTTATTGTCGCCCCAAAGCTACCAGAGATTGAACATAAAAAGGCCGGAAACATTTAACAGCGCTTCTGGATTTAGTACTCACTTAGGTGGAGCTCTTATAAACTTTGGATATCTAATTGTCTCACCTCCCCGGCCCCCCTCCCCTTTTCCCCCTTTCTTGGGGCCCCAGCCACAAAAATCATATGTTGGTAGGCCTGGGATTTTAATAGCTTCGTAAATAATCCATAAAATATGGACCATTATCCGGGAACGTAATATGGAATTATCAACATTGTGCTTGCTTCAAGAAAGGAATTACAACATCTGACGAACAATAACTACGTTTTCACAACCGGGAGGCGAAGGCATAACCTTCTAGATACTACCAGCCTCCTTCCTATAAGAAATGACAGCCATATAGCCTCGATGGTTTCCCGATTCTGATTTTTATAATTTTTTTTTTTGAATTACCATGATCGTCATATTGTGGTCATATCTTGCAGGGTTATCGACTCGCGGCTATCGTGACAGAACATCTCCCGGTCAAGGTTGTTCGGAACCTACACTTCCGATTGCCTTGAATCATGTAGGAATACGACTGTTCTTTGATGGCTGGTGGAGCGGCCATGGTAGACGCTCCAACATTGATCAATAATGCTACACAATCCATGTCTCGGCGAATCCTTCGGGGTTGGCCCACGTCACGATTCATCTATCCTCGCCGGTTCCCGATCGATTCATGGCATTGACAGTCTAGTAAATTGCGGGATCGAAGATTGTTGATGCGGAGATGCCGCAACTTACAGATCTCGGCTGACATCAGCATACAGACTTATGCGACAGCCTCAATGTACGATATCACTTGGGCATGTTGAGCCGTCAGTCTGAGCATCAGAGGACGTGATTAGACTCCTGAATGACATCTCGATGGCATCAAATCCATGCATTCGACTCGAGTCGGACAAACAGGTGCATTATCAGTCATGGGGGAGCACAGCCGACCGAATCCAGGACTCGAGTATAAAAGGAGTCAACGATCCCGTCTTGGATGTCCACTCTGATCGAAACAGACAACTCTACCGCCTTTGACCATTTGCCTCACCTGGATCTCTACACACAATTCACAGCGCCAACGAAATGCCTTCTATTCGATCTTTCCTCGCTGCAACCTTTGCACTAGGTCTACTTGACCAAGCCGTGTCTCGGGTGAGTTGCACTACAATCTCAACATGGGATATCCAGGATGATCCTGTCCGCATTTGACTCAGTCAAACTGACTGAGAATCGCCATAGACCATCAAGCCCTCATCTGACCTTGCCTCGGGTGGCCTCGCCTCGGGTGGCCTGGACCCCGCTAAAGACATTGCCGCTCGGGACCCTGCGTACGCGAGCGACTTTACCATTTCAATCACAGACGCGTCTTTGAACGCGCCTTGTGGCTTAGGAATTTGTTGCTCCCCCGTTTGCAATGTCAGACTGAATGGTCCCGATGACGCGAGCTGTCTGAACAACAGCTATCAGAACTGGGATCAGGAGTGTATTGACAACTTTAACAACTACAACCCCGACGACAGACGCGACATCAACGGGTGCGAAAGTTGGACTATGCGGTGGGAAGGCGGTGCCACTGGTGATGGTATCTTTATCACGGCCGAGGAGAAGGCCACGGGCAGCTATATCCGGTTCTACGTGGATGACTGCGTGTCTCCCGACTTCGTCCCCGATCCCTACCAGTGCGTTTCGCCGGGAGGCCGGTGCAACGACAGGCCCTCGGGTACTTACATTGCGGGATGAGGGTCGGCTTGCTTGTCTGGACATTTGGGAACATACGCTTTAGGTAGATCGTTTCCGCTAAGGATGAGAGTGGCTCAAGTTTCAACAACTCGGGCGGGACCACTCGATGTTACAGAATAGCTTTAGAGTGGCAATGGCTATTTCGCAATCGTTACTCTCTTCCTCGCAAAAGTTGGATCTGTTGGAAATAATGCCTGTATTCGAAAACTCTGTCGGCCTAGACGTCTGAATTGCCGCGTGCTTATACTTGTACTTGCCTTTTTTGGCATCTGTCTGGATTATTCGTACGGATGCCTACATTTACTGTGGCTTCATGGACAACTTTCACGTTGACAGGGTTTTCTATTTTGTTTTTCTACTGTGCAGTATCATCCCAAGGATAATGCAGTTTGAATATCCCCGCGTCAACATCGAGATGTGAAGGGCGGTGCGCAATGAACATTTGTCTCAGGCAGTCGGAGATCGACATTCATCATCACGCTATTCTCCCATATCAAAACGTCTTCGTCTCGAATCCATCTAAGTTTTCAGACAGTGACATCTAAGCTACGTCCCTACGGAAATCTACGGTTCAGAAATAGTTCACAAATCTAGTTGCTCTAAGTCGATGATCTTCGCTTCAAGTTTGTCCAGGGCACATGAACACTGGTTGTCACTGCGAAACGGGGTTTCTTATATCAACGCTGGCATGCCAGCCTTGTCATGCAACACCCGGTGACATGGTGTCACACACGTCCCTATTCAGCCTGCAGATCAGGGACTAAAACACATGTAGATGTTGACTGCGGACTGAGGTATGGATGCCCCGCTGAAGATGCTGATCCGTTCTTTGCCTTTTTGCATAGTCGAACAAGCTGGTCCGCCCCTCCCCAAGGTACATTTATTTTTTAAGGCACTCTTTCTGACGCCCGAATATCTTGGTATTTTAAGAGCCCAAAATTGCGCAAGCGCACTCAGATTCCATTCTCAGCACCAAGATGAAGCTTCTCGAGGAGGAGGTCCACGATGTGAGTTCGAGCCATTTCTCGCTGCATCGTCTCGATCAGGCGGAGTGCTTGTCGCGGGCAACACCATTAAAGAATAAGAGAGGCTTCGATGGTGAGGTACGACTGTTACGGTACCTCGAACAGATCGCTTCCCTGGGGAGAAGCTGGCGATCCTCCCAACGAGAACCAGATTTCTTGAAACAAACCGTGATTTTCTGCAACATAATGGCTGATTGAGTATGGTTTGTGCATGATAATGATGCAGCTGGCGTCATGTCTCTCGTCATCGGTTCCGGTTGGGAGGCATATTCCACGTTACCTGGGAATCTCAAAGCTCCTCTTCTTGAAGCCGATATCCTCCTTCTACTCTGCATCCGAGGTCTCAGATTCGAGGGTGATTCCGAGACAGCCGAGCGGCAGGGGAAGAAGAGTCTCGCCATCAGGGTCGGCTTGCGTGTTCCACAAGGATTAGAACTGTCCAATTGTTATAATTACATCGCCATAACATGTGATTCAATCGGCCGTCACGTTGAGGCTATGGAATGGTTGCAGAAGTCACGCACGATCCTAGAAGGAACACATGAAGAATTACACACTCGGCTACTCTGTCAAAACAACCTCAACTTTTCGCGCAATCTTTTCTCCGTCCAAGACTATGAAGAGCCAGAGAGACTACTAAACCAAACTTGTTCTCAGGCTATTAGCTTCGAAAGCTGGTAGTCACTAACTGTTGTTTGTCAGCAGGCAGGTTTGCCTTGATTAGTCAGCCACACATTCGGCCCACAGCTGCCCTCAAAGGCAGCATCTTCGCGCTAT
>NW_026251012.1:0-64080 GCF_022114955.1 Emericellopsis cladophorae
CCTGTGCCACCTCTCTGGTGCCAGCCGCCTGTGCCACCTCTCTGGTGCCAGCCGCCTGTGCCACCTCTCTGGTGCCAGCCGCCTGTGCCACCTCTCTGGTGCCACCTCTCTGGAGCATCCCGCCTAGAATATCCCCATATCCTCATACATATACTTCTCTCTGTGGCACGATATCTCGAGCATCACGCACTCATCAGACAGCGTATCTAAAGACCGTCGCTTGGGAAGGTAGCATACCAAACAGCCTTAATATTTTGTAGTGGTGGCCTTAAATTAAAGTATCAGGCAACATTAATTTAACTGCCATCTAAATAAACGAACAACAATCGCGTTTTATCCTGACTTCATTACAAAATTTTGCAGGTGCGCTATCGTGCGCAGGAAACTCAACCCATTCAACTTCCGACGAACTCAGAAAAATAGATAAATATGGCGCACAATGCAGAAGTGACCGGTCAGCCGGCGGCATACTGCTTTGACACGAAGGAAAGCAAAACTCGAGTATCCACTAGACCAAAGGATAGGCACTTATCTAGCCCATCACAATCCATTCAATCCACTCAAAAGTTCGAATGCCCACCCGCAATGCTACAGGGCGCACCAAGGAACAGTCAAGTTTCAAAGCCAGCCTTGCGTCCGTGGAAGAGAAGTCCCAATCTCACTAAGCAAAGGGCGAAAAGAAAGAAGTCGCTGGTTCAGATACTACCATTCTCACGCAAGTTCGTCAGACACGACGCCATTGACTTCTTAGCTCAAACTTGGGAGCCAATGCTCGCGGCGTGGGCGAGGCTTCTCCGCAAGACAACCATCCCGTCTACAGTGTCCGTTGCAACATTTAATATGTCAGCAGCCGTAGGCGCTCTAGAGGACGTTCTTTCCGGCCAAGAAGGAACGAGTCTACCACCTAGATTTGGTTATGTACAGTTGGCAAATTTCTTTCGCATATTGGAGGACAGAATAAAGCAAGGAAGAGAGGACGCATCCATTCCTTCGGAGAGCGGTCGAGTCAACTCTAGTATTGCAATTGATTTGTATATCAGGGCACAAGATTCAGACCCGAGCACCCTACGAACAAGGACTAAGATATGGGAATGCAAGCGAATCGGTGGACGCTGGGCTAGGCTGGTTGGCCCGTCTATATTCTTGTTGGCGGTTTACTCCGACGTGGCCGGGGCCTTCGTGCATGTATCACCCAGATGTCCTGTCTATTTCACAGCTAATACTTTTCAATAGTAAAGACCACGCCAGAACGGACAACACCACGTTTAACAAACTGGCCTACATAGCCCTAGATAACGTTCCTGCTAGACTTGTCAGGGCATGCGTTCATCTTTCTGCGATTGTTGAAGATAGAATCCGATCGGATCCACAAGGCGAGGACATCTTGACGGAGGGCGTTGAGAGCCAGGTCAGAAGGATTTTGGTTAACTAAAGGGCGGATAACACCGTTGCATATCAATGCTAGGATAGATATCCTCAGCCTCACCGACGTATGCTCCTAACGCGAGGCCCATCGAAACTGGATCTGACCGCAGATCGACTCTCCTTGCTCCCCGACAAGTTCGCGGATAGCCTTCACATATATAGCTGCTTTATTTATGCTGGTTTGTGTGTGAGATTGAGATTTCATATAGTAGAGAGTCTATTCATCAAGGGAACGTTTCCGTTGTGGCATTGTCCAATAAACACGCCAGATAGTCTTATAAATCTAAACTACCAGTCTACCAACGTATTTAAAGCTCCTCCTCGGACTCTTCTATCGTAGGCGGAGTTCTCTGTCTTTGTTTATTCACAGACGGCACCTGAGGAACTTCGTCGTCGTTATCGTTAATCACGTTGCCCTTCTCAGCGGCCATCGGGTGCATATGGGCAGGCCTTGTCTCTTTTAGAATGTTTCCAGCAGCTGTGTTAGTATCATATGTTTTTGGAGTAACACTTATCGCAATCTGGTTTGATGGCGCGGTCTCTGGTTTGCGCACAGCGTCCGCCGTATGTATTGGGTCCAGCGGTGATAGAATTGATCGCACAGCTCGCCTTTCTGGCAACAACCTCTCCACACTGGTATCTGGCTCAGTACGGGTTGGTGTCAACCCTCTCTCGCTATCACGGATCACCTTCTGGCTGTAAGGAGTCCAGCGCTGTGGTGTCCGTGGTCTACGTGCTGAGCCAGGCGCGACTTTGGATGGAATTCGGTTAGGACGTTCAACTTCAGCGTGCTGATCTTGGATGACACCGATTCCATCTTCGTAAGCCTGCTCTGTTTGTGTCGAACCCTCGACATCACCTTCGACAGCTTCGCCTACACTTGGCACCGGATTATTTTCCATGACTATGTCGAGCTCTTCGGCCTGCCAGGCGGAAGTAGAAGTACCCGCATGACTCTGGCCCGGAACGGAGTTATTGGTCCCTATAATGTGGTCGGATTGCTCACGAAGTGTTATGTTTCTGGGTTTCGTACGCTCTGTCTTGGCACCTTGCTGATCTTGGATGACACCGATTCCATCTTCGTAAGCCTGCTCTGTTTGTGTCGAACCCTCGGCATCACCTTCGATAGCTTCGCCTACACTCGGCACCGGATCAATTTCCATGGTTATGTCGAGCTCTTCGGCCTGTAAGGCGGAAGTAGAAGTACCCGCATGACTCTGGCCCGCAACGGGGTCGTTGGTCCCTATGATGTGGTCCGATTGCTCACGAACTGTTATATTTCTGCGTTTCGTTCGCTCTGCCTTGCTCCTTAGATCGAGTGCACCTGACTCTGACGATATCTGGTCTCCTTTCCTCTTGCGAGATGCCGCAGGTTGTTCCACGGGTTGAGATATATTCTCATGTTGATAAGGAAGGTCTTGTACCGCCTTCCCAAAGAATGCCCTGAGTATGTCGTACAATACCCATGGTGGATCAGCCCTCGTCGAACTGCTGGACTGGTTCAGTTTGCACTGCAGAAACTGACCCATGAATCCATGTGCTCTCATGACACTATATGTCTCATTGCTTGGCTTGCCGCCGCGCCAACGAGCTAAGAGGTTCTGAGGCTCCTTCGGTACCTCTGGACGGATGGAGCTGGTCCCACGTAACTTGATAATGGATTCGGTGCGGAACGCGTTCTGGTATGCGGCCTCGCATAGTTCAGAGATAGAGTTATTGTCGGGTATTGCATTGATGCCTTGACCTTTGGAGTCCTGCAAAGGCGGCTCAGTGCCTAATAAGGGGAAGTGGCGTAAAGCTTCAATGAGTATGGATAGGAATGCTCGGTTGAAAGGTAAGAAAACGTAAGCCTCTCCTCTCCTAACCATAGCTGTTTCGGAATGTTTCCAAACTCGTTGTAGCCGTAGGATGATATCCTTTGAAGCAGTCCCTGGTCTATTGGTCGGTTTTGATGGCCGTGGGAGGATATGCTTCTCGAGTATTTTGACACCAATCGTTAAATATCGCATATTCTCGTGGAAGGTTAATATGCTTGGGAGAACGTGGTCGTTTGCTATGATGTTGCGGTACAGTCTTGCGCGGTGGTCTTGATCTCGTATTTCCGGGAAAAGCTTCTTCTCCGCTAAGAGCCTCTTCATCGTCTCCCGATCCTGGCAGCTGCGGCTTGGCACTGTGTATTGCAATGCCCGCACAGTCTCGCTGTCCAGCAGCGGGATATCCGTTTCTAGTCCCTCGAAGATTTTAGACCAAACAGTTTCAATATGCTTCCAGTAGCTCACGATGGCACTATCGCAGTGAGCCGCGAGATGCTTTGCAAAGTTACCGAGTTGAATGCCTTCCCACAGGCCGGGGAATCTAGCAACTTCCTTCATCGTCGTCCAAATGGGCCCTCTGGTCATAATCATACGAATGTGTCGTCTCTTGCCTTTCTTCAGTCTTGACAACCATTGCTCAGCCAATTGCGGCTCGGGATTAAGAAGTAGTTGTCGACATATTTCACCGTCGCTGAACAGCCCTGGCATCTCTAGGGGGGATTCTTAGTCTGGTCAAGCCATGCAGCTTAGCAACATACCTTTCGGCAAGCAATGAATACGAACGAGACATTGATAATCGGCCCCGAGGCTATCTTTCGCTTTCTGCAGACAATCCGGTCCCACGAGACAACTGACTGGGATGCTGTAGTTGACCAGCGCGTTGTCTACTCGATGGAGGGTCTGCCGAAATTTGCCCAGGGTGATGCCGAGTTCTCGTAGCAGATCTAGCATTGTCTCCGGTGTCACGATACCAGTTATAGGTGTTGCCGAGTTGTTGAGAAAGTGTTCGAGTTCAAGAACGGCTGCTCGCTTGGAGAACGATGCGGGACACTCACTGAAGCCATCTGATGTCAGGAGGCGAACAGGGATACGAACGACCCCGTCCAAATACTCTTGCAATGAGGCCATGCTGTGCAGGCTCGGAAATAAATGCCACTCGCTGTTGTTGACCAGAAACAATCCGAGGCATGGTGCAATTTAATTGATAGCATCTTAATAGCATGGTGCGTGCGTAATTACTGCTTGATTTATTCACGGACGCTCTATTTACGGCCGCTGGTGCTTCACCACAAATACGTGCAGGGTCTCACAGTGTCCTTGAGAGACCATTTCTCGTTCCGCTCGCAGCACCCCAGGAGATAGCTGAGCGAGAACATGCATACTCTTCTTCGACTGACTCGCAACGCATCCGGCCTTCCTGGCGTCTATATCGAAGAGCATCTCGGTGCTTATCGAGTCCTCGACCAGATGACTGAACCGGTGCAATGCGGCACAGCACTGATCGGCGGTCAACTAAAGAGGCAGTTTCTCCAAATGATCGGCATCGTTAGCCAACACCACAGAGCCATTTGCGTCACGAGTCTGGGGCATGCTTTGGTTTTTGATTGTGAGCTGCACCAGGCAAACGAGTCAAACACGCCACGGGTCAATGCCGGCGCAGCTCCTGTTAACATCTCGAGACATCATATGCCACACGTACCAGCACGCTTAGGAGACGTGGCTCAGAACGTATACCATGATGTGTTCTCGTTCTTTGCCGGTGTTTTTGTCGTCTTCGTGCCCGATTTTGGTGGGCTGGAGAAGGTGGTTAAATTTCTGTGCCAGTGGCTGCAGCGAAGCATACAGCTGGGTGGCAGCACTACGCGCACACAGCTTGTGTTAGTGCGCCCCCCTGTGGGGTGTCACCCGCAAGAGACTCGAAGCAAACTCGCAGCTCAGCTTGCCGAAGCCCTGCGGAAGACCGACCCTACCAAGGGATACAGTGCCTCGCTGATCTTCAAGATCATTGACGGATGCTTCGAAATAAGCCATATCTGTAGCATGCCCGACATTTCAAGTCTGGTTGCGGAGCTGTCAGCCCGTGCATCCGCAGATCATGGCAGCACTGGCTTTACTGTGCCACAGTATAAGTCGCTTCTGCGAACAGCGATCCATGATTTTACAACTGGTCCACCTCGACCATTCAACTTTATCAAAGCTTCACGAACACATTATGCGCTTCCAGAAAATATGCATCAAAATATTCGATCCTTTCTTCAAAGCTCTGGTCTCGGAGATGACTCCGTTCGAACGATCGCCTCAGCTCTGGTCTTAGATGCCTACCCTGTGGAGATGCATTGTATGTACCTTGTATTTGCACTGCAATGGATCGTGGAAGCTGACAAGAAGTAGTTTTCCCACCAAGGGAAACATTTTTGGCACTCTACAAGGAAACATTGCAGAGCGTTGAGTCGGCTCTGTGCGTCCACGGTGTACACCAGCGGATCGGCGCTGCCTTCGTTGAAATCGCGAACACAACCACGTCACCAGTACAGACTCACAGGGACCTGGTCAAAAAGACACAACTTGTCAATTCGCGCGACGGCTTAAATTGCTCATTCTGCATCTTAGAACACGCTGTCTATAATCTCAAGTGTAGACATTGCTTTTGTGACTCTTGTATTCTCCGGGAAGCCGGAGTAGACCCATTGTGGCCCACGATGGTTTCATGTTGTCCACTGTGCAACCGGGCAACGTCAACATATGTGCCGGCGCTCCCTCCCACGGCGGGTGTGAGATATATCCATATCGTCGAAGGTAGAGGCATGCACGAGACACTTGAGGAGCTAAGGCTCATCCGCCGCTGCTTACCTTCATGTTTCGTATCGCTCCATGAACTTTTTGATGCCGCAGATGGGGTAGGCCAAGGTAGGCTCGTTTCTAAAACTACAACCCGAGCTAACGAGCAGTAGGCGTTTTCTTTGCAATCGGGATATTTGCCGAGACCTGGGCTTTCGACGATTGTCGATATCACCTGAGTGCTATTCGTGACATTAAATGGGGTAAGACCAAGATTAAGTTTGGCAAGGGGCTTTGTTGGCGGTTCAGTCGTCCATTCCAACGTTCAGGGTGTGAATACGATGCGGAGGGGAGGACATTTCGTATGCCCAGCATCAAGAAGTGAGTCTCTGGCAGTGGGCGAACTACACGTGCTCATCAAGGCGTAGGCAAAAGGCAGATATCTCCATCACCGCAGGGAGCACGAAAAGCTCGACTCAAGTCGCTCCGCAACCGAAATGGGGGCTCATAGTAGCCTCCCTTTTCTTCATCGAGCTTCGCACCGTTCCCGAGCTTTATGAGCAAACCCAGGTACTTCAAGTGACGTTATGCTGTCGGCTCCCGCCTAGTCCAACGCTTCAAGGTCTGATATCGAAGGCATATCGAGAGAGACTATGCTTGTTTATTGCAGACGATTTTCAGCAACATCATCAATTTCTTGTTACGGAACAAAGCCTCCAGGCAGTTCTAAGAGGTGGGGCGTTTTCTATGAATCTTTCTTTAGAAGTCAAGTCTTGCGATTCGGTCCTGGATATTCGTCTTGAAGATGCAGACGGGCGGAATTATAACATCAGTAGGTGCCCTTATACGGTTGCGGAACTATTTTGTGATCAAGGCTTGCACTCGGCATTTGGTTGGAGATCGTATAGACAAGCCAATGCGGCTGGACGGGCACGAAGGAAGTGGACGGCCGTTGAAGACCTCCTGAGCCTGGTGGAGAGCATTCAAGTGTATATTGATACATTTTAACTAGTACTTCGCCAAGATATCCATAATGGACTTCCTCTGTGCAAATGATAGACGGGGCTTCGATACTCTGGTTTGGGCTCGTGGCGGAGGCGGCCGGCGAATCTGGCCGACGGGCTTGGTTGAGTTAGGAGCGGGGGTCGCATCGCCGTCCCGTGAAGAAACCGAGCCCCCGGATCCCAAAGGGCTGGGACAAAGATCCGAAGATGAATCGGCATTCAAAGGTGATGAATGTCCGTCGAAACTGAGATCGACTTGTTGAAGGTCCCGCAAGCTTTGTTCCTTGATCATGTCGAAGAGCTCGGGGCGTGATTGATAGTATGTGAACGCGCCTCCACTGGCACGGACGATGACTAAAGCGTCACCGCCAAAAAGACGATTGAAAGTCTGCGCTTTCTTGCAAACGCCCCTTACACGGTTTCTAATTCCTTGAGAGATCCTTTTGTTTTTCTCGCTACGAAGACGAGGAGCCATAGCGTTCGACAGAGGAGAATAAACGAATGAGAGATTCCGCTACCACAAATGAAAAATAGTACTCAAGGAAATAAGGAACAAAGGAGCTTTGAGTTATTGAGGAAAGAGGATATACCAAAGACTTCTCTGAGCTTTTAAACCTCCCGTAACCGCCGTGGTTCGGATCAGATATTGCATAGGATGGACTACGCGCGATCGACAAGCGCGCGCTTCCATTAGCACGGTAACTGGCCCCACACGGCGGCACAGGGAGCCACAGGTTTGATGGATTTTAAACGCTATCCTTGAATAGACGATGTGCTCTGTTTAGATACCTCGCCATGTTAGCCGAAGCCTTATCAAAGCCATTCGCCCCTATGAATCAAGAGACACAGTGTAAAGCAAGTATATGGCCGGCCGCAATGGACAGCACTTGGTGGTACCTCATCGCCTTTGGCGGCATCTTCGGAACTGCATTTACGTTGTGGATATTGAACCTTCTCATACCCAACTTTCGCAGCAAAGTCGCAAGACACTTCCATTATCCGCTCCTTATCAACCGCGGCAAGTTCTGCGACAGTATGACTCGACTCGATGCCTTCTGTATCCTCGTCTTCGTCGTTATCAACATGCTGATGATCTTCTCACCCTTCACTCAGCTAGACTGGCGCACAGTGGAAAGGAGAGCTGCGTATGCAGCCGCGATCAACACGGTGCCATTGTGTCTGGGTGGGCGCATTGGACCGGTGATCGAAGCTTTTAACATCCACCGAAGCACTTACCATCTTATACACCACTGGATTGGCAGGGTGGCAGTCATCGATGGCTTGGTGCACGCTATTGTTGTTATAAGTCTGAAGCCGAGGACCGGGCTCCTTGTAACTTCAGGTTGGGTGGTATGATTCATGCTGATGCTCATGCCCAGAATTATTGCTAATACTCAACCAGACAGCTTCCACTGCGACCGTAAGCCTTCTTCTCTCATTAGGCGTCGCGCGGTTCTGGCTTGGACGGTGGTTCCTCCTCAGTCATCGGTTCTTGACCCTCTCAGGCCTTGCCGCACTCTTTTGGCACTCCTTGATGCAAACACAGGTGCGTGCCTGGGTGATTGCGGGTATCTGTATCGTGGCCTGGTGTACATTCGCTTTGTATCGTCTCTACCGCCTTCTGTGCAGGCGACTCTCCGCAGAGATCGTCGAGATCTCCGGCAACACAGACCTAATGCGTATAGAAGTGGTGCTCAGAAAGCCTATCAAAATTATACCTGGCAAGTATTTCCAGATTTTCTTTCCGGGCTCATTTCTCCCTTATGCGTTACTGCATAGCTACTCGGCCATCGCATTCTGGCACATGCCAGATGAAGTTCATCCATCTCGGCGGATGTCGAGTGTGTCGTTCCTCCTCTCCCGCCGAGGTAGCCATAGCGGAGCGCTTGCAAGGCTGCAAAGGGGGCAACGGATATTTCTGGAGGGCCCATTTGGCAAAGACTTGAAGCTAGGTGCCTACGAAAATGTGATTCTGACAGCCAAGGGCGTGGGTTTGGCCGCAATCCTGCCGCTGGCTCTTGAGCTCGCGGAAAGAAGGAAACACGACGATAACGTGAAAAATGAGCTGCAGTCCATAACCTCACAGCTTATTAATTTTCAGAGGGCAACAAGATCTGAGCAAAGTGAACAAGAGCGATTGGAGTTGCAGCAAAGGAAAGGAACATTATTGAAGCAGCAATTATTCCGGGACGCGACGAAGAAGATCGACATATTCTGGTCCATGGAAGACAACATGCAAATGGATATCGTCCGTGATGAGTTGAGGGCTCTTCAGCGATTGGATCCAGAGAATGTGCGCTATATGCAACGAAGCTCGAGAAATAATCTGCTGATGATATATAGCAACTTCTTGTGTTTTGGTGCGGATACCCTGGCAAGCGACAGGGTCCGCCGCCTTTCAATCCCTCGAACTTCTGGTGGTGTGTCGAGCCTTCAGAATTAAAGCATTCCTTCGATCATCTCATTACGTCGAAGATCTTAGAAGAACGGAGGAAGTCTCAGGGTCACATGGTTGTTGCAAGTATGTGCCTGTCTTCACAGCGAGACTACGTCTCCATTCATTCACTAACACGAAAAAAGCATGTGGGCCGCCCGACTTCACAGCTAACATACGTGAATCTATCGTCAACAGTTGGGATGGGAAGCTTATTGTGTTTCGTGAGACAGAGTTCCGACCGCGGATGGTGTTGCCTAGTGCGAAGAGCTCTACGAGATTAAGGAGATTGCATCAGCGCGATCACGATGATGCTGCCTAGTATTAAGCATCATTACGCGAACCGCATGAGCGGCGGCCTTTCATAGTCAGTCTTTACCTAGCTTTCTATCTATCTACAGAATCGTCTGCGCTAAGTCTTATAACATCATAGTGACTTAATAACCCTGGTAGCTTGGCGTTTTCTGCTTCGGGTATGTAAAAGTCTCCCTTTCCTAGATGACTTCAGTCAAGGACCTGTTCTAGATTAGGAACTATCCAGAGGGTTTGAACTAGAAGACGTTGAACATCAGTTTAGATGCTGATATGTTTAAATAAGGGGCCCGCCAGCTGTATTTAAAGCATGCCTATCGTATATATAGTTCTATGTAGCTTACCTTGTCCGAGATGTTTAACTCTGAGTAATAAGCCCGCAGTGTTCTATATCACCGAGATGGCTCCGATTGCATGCACAATCCTTGGCACTTTCGAGGGCCTGACCCACGGAAGTATCAAAGATCTACTCAAGCCATATAAAGATCGCGTCGAATTCGCGAAGAGTATCTCCACAGCTACTCTATTGCTGGCGAGCAACGAAACAATACAACATGTTGAGCAAGTTGAAACCACTGAAACTGGAAAGAGAGCTCGGAGTAACGGACCTCCCCAGACCTGGCTTGCAGCCGTGGAACGGGGACTTGTGATTGTACAGGAAGCATGGATTCGAGATATTCAGCAGAATCAGAAATGGATCGAGCCGGAACATTACGTTTACGGTAACCAGAAACCTGTGCCAGCACCTGCGCCAGAAGAACCACCTGCGCCAGCACCTGCGCCAGCACCTGCGCCAGCACCTGTGCCAGAAGAACCACCTGCGCCAGCACCTGCGCCAGCACCTGCGCCAGCACCTGTGCCAGAAGTACCACCTGCGCCAACACCTGCGCCAACACCTGCGCCAGCTGGCACTGGCACTGGCACTGGCGCTGGCACCAATACAGGCACTGGCACCAACAAAGACAGTGTCACTGGCGCTGGCACTGGCGCTGGCGCTGGCACTGGCACTGGCGCTGGCACTGGCACTGGCACTGGCGCTGGCACTGGCACTGGCGCTAGCACCAATACAGGCACTGGCACTGGCACTGGCACTGGCGCTGGCACCTACAAAGACAGTGTCACTGGCGCTGGCACTGGCGCTGGCACCAATACAGGCACTGGCACCAACAAAGACAGTGTCACTGGCGCTGGCACTGGCGCTGGCGCTGGCACTGGCACTGGCGCTGGCGCTGGCACTGGCACTGGCGCTGGCACTGGCACTGGCGCTAGCACCAATACAGGCACTGGCACTGGCACTGGCACTGGCGCTGGCACCTACAAAGACAGTGTCACTGGCGCTGGCACTGGCGCTGGCACCAATACAGGCACTGGCACCAACAAAGACAGTGTCACTGGCGCTGGCACTGGCGCTGGCACTGGCACTGGCGCTAGCACCAATACAGGCACTGGCACTGGCACCTACAAAGACAGTGTCACTGGCGCTGGCACTGGCACTGGAATCAGTGTGAAACCCGAGCCAAGGGAAGAAGATTCAACAGGGGTTCTAAATCAAATCCCACAGCGAGGCTCGGATAGACAGGGTAAACCCCAACCTTCTATCGAGCAGGATGATAATGGTGGAACCCCGGTGAATGTTGATATCCGAATAACTTCCGATAGGTACAGCCGAGGCGAGCCGATTCCCTGGTGGGCCGAGATTACAATTCCGGCCTCCAGGAGAATTGGCAATACACCTGGCCGGGGTGTCATCGAGTGTATTATAGCCTCAGGCCAAATGTTGGTCAGTGAGTTGCTAGAGAAAGATGAACAAAGGCGTGGATACTTACTCTCCGCTGCGGATCACCCAATCGAGAAAAATGCTTTCTGCAAATATCACAATGCCGTAATTCCGAACGAACTCCCAGCGTCCTGGGATCAGGGAACCGTCCTAGGAGAACATCTAAAGATTGACCTAGTGGCTCAGTCATCAACTAGGACGATTGTGTTGGCTTTTAAGGCAGGGGAGGAGCGTCGAAAGCCCCTGATATTCACGAAGACGACTTTGAAGACTATCTGGGGCCCAACGGCAGAGGCATTAATGATCAGCCACATGGAGCTTAATGGCCAAGGACCCCTTCTTTCGGCTAAGATGTTAAGAAAGGGGACAGCGCAATCGAACCAGGATGCCCAAGAAAATTACTCAATCCTCAGAGCAAGACAGCTATCAGCAGAAGCGAGTTCGCGGAGCCCATCAAGTTCAACCCCCACACTTCAACCAAAGAGCGAATCTCCTAGTCCAGGTACCGGTTCGTCTTCTCTTTCAACTTCTACCTCATCCAAACATACCCCAACGAGACAGATCACAAAGGAGTATGAACAGTTTTTGAGCCAACTTCAGGAAATAGCACCACCAGGAATGGAGATAGTATTCAGAGCGACCCCGAGCCAGTGATTGGAAATGGACTATTAGCTTTAGATTTTTCCTTGCTTCAGACTATAGAATGATATTTTGTCCTTGTCTTCCTATCCATCTACCAAAATCTATGGCTTGTAGATAATGCCCTCGTCCGCCAAATAGGCTACCCAGAATGATTGTGCGTCGATATCGAGATCGGAGAATGATCCCTCGGTAGGCAACCATTCATACATAAAAGTAAGATCCTCGAGGTTCTCTGGAATGGAGTACTTCATGTTGTATAGCCAAGGGCCTGGGAAAAAATAGCACTGTATAAGCAGTCCCACCTCTTCAAAATGCTCCTCTTGGTTCGATTTGTCAAGCTTCGAAATTGTCCTCAGAGCTGAGTGGAACTGCGAGGGCAGCTGTGAGTAACTCACTCGGCTGGGACTCCAGCTGAAGATGCACTTGGTCTCTTGCACAAGTCGTCGAGCGTCATGAAGGTCTTGGGCCAAAGCTGGCACTTGCACTGCATCCAGCTGCCAAAAGAGCTGAGCCTGCTCTGTCACAGCTTTAGTGTATCGTGCCTTTCGTCGTTAACCACAGTCCACCTAAGACGCGAGGACACTAACCTCGCAGTCGTCTTGAAGCCGAGACAGGTAATCATAGACTTGATACAGATGAGACATACTTCCTGCTGACAAGGAGCACATCGGGTGGTCGGTCTTTGAGTAAGGGAACGAAATGGTTGGAGATTTTGGGAACAAGTGGAGGATAGCTGCTTTATATACTGCATGCTGGCACGTGATAGATCGATCTATGGAGAGGAGCAACGGACATGAGAAAGAGCGGACTATGTGCGGGAAGCAAGCCAACTCAAGTATTGTTCTGGATATAACGACGCGTAAAGAATCTATAAACCGGTATTGTGCAAAGTCTAAGCTACTGTGAAAAATTTGGTTCCAACCAGCGCCAAGGCATCTGGACATCAATTCCCTCCTCCCACAGTTGATCTTCGTCCCCTTGAAGATAGGATGCAGGCACAGCCTGGAGGACTGCAGCAGTCCATTCCTCTATCTGAGACTGTTCGTCCACGTTCAAAATCGTAGACACATCATTGTTCTCTGTTGGCTCCTCCACATCGTGTTCCTCCTGGCAGTCGTTCTCTAGGGCTGGACACCCACAGCAAAGTGCAAAGGTACCTTGGATACCACAGAAGAAGTGCTGCTGTGCGTGAATGTCTGCTGACATTGGATAACAAACTTCGGCTTCACACCTATGCTGACAAAAGCAGGTGACCTCGTCTGCGAAGGTGTCGTCAGGTATCTCCTTAGCGCCCATAACTAGACGCTGGTCTTCATCCAGGGGGTGTCCTGTTGGAGGTGAGTCGAGGGGCATCTTTCTAGGGCGCGTATAGCGTGGGGATGATTGTGGGTGTGATTGCGCGTGCGATTGCACGTGGGAGAAACCCAGAGTGGGTGCCAGGGAATCAATATACGAGCTCTGACACTTGTTATAGGCTCGGATCTAGAGCGCTGTGTTATTTACGAGCACACATAGCAGCCGTCTTCAAGGCACCTCATGTCTCTATTTACAAGCGTCAGTGCTACATAAATATCCAATTACTACGCTTCACGTCCTGCTAGGCCTAAAAAAATCCACCAAATCACACCATGTCATCAATCAACGTTTTGCAGAGCGCAGTCGATCGACTTGACCTCTCCGAAGTCACATCATTCGCTAGAACCTTTTCAGACGTCGCCGATGTCCAAGCATGCTACGACTCTAGAATATGCCCTGTAAGGTATTTCAGCTCGTCCTTTGCGAACCCTCTTACTCTTGTCTCCGTCTTGTTTGATACTGGCTCTGTTCTCGTTGGTCCTCGAGCCTTTCAGTATTTCTTCCCAACAATGTCCCGTCAGTCGCAGTGGGATTTCTACGTGCCAGGATATAGAGAGTGTCTCCACGATATGGTCAAGGCTCTCACTCATTGTGGCGTTATCTGGGAGACACAGGGCGATTCAATTGCTTTAGCGCTTGAGGCTGGGAGTAGTGTGGAGATGGATGCCGCACCTCTGCAAGCCATCTGCAGTTGGGTGCAGCATTTGCATTCGGAAGACGCTATTGCCGTTCTCGGACGCAAACTCCATCAGATTACGACAGCATTCGCCAAGTGTCGGGCGATCACACCCGCCGACAGTGTCCGCATAAGCATGAATGCGAATAGAGAAGTGCGCGTGGTGCCGATCAGTGGCCGTCGTGCAGCGCGGTTAGGGTATCGTCACGATCCCTGTGCACTTTACGGGCACGTGAGGGTCGGGAAGCGACTGCAGGCTGTTCGACTGTTTTTGGGTCGCCATTATAGCGGCACACCAAGCCTTCTGCGATTCTTGAACAACACATATAGCAAAGGAATGCAGTGCTTTGTTGGCGGATGGTGCGCGAGCCACATGACCTACTACAACACTTCAGCAACGAGTGGGTCTGGCAACCCACACGGCGTCATTGGGAACGCGTACAACAGCTCCTTTTTCGTTGATTACGGGAAGAATTTCTTTGCATATATCGAGAAAGCTAGCTTTGCATGGCTATCATCGCAACTGAAAACAAGACGGGAGGCTTTGTGCGCCCTGCAATGGGTTTTCAAGCACGGAAATCTCGTGATCCTAGACGTAGCTAACGCTGAGGCACCTCGGCGAGTCCGGCATGTCGCTCAGGAATCAGCAGAGTTACATTGTTGCCTAGCATCACTCATCACACTCCAGAAAGGGCTGCCAGAAGGGCTCCGATCGTCAGCGTTCCATAGCGCCACATCGGAAGACTTACTTGGAAAGGAATGGTATTTGAAAAGCGTCGCTCGTTCCGGGAGCGTGCTAGGACCTTTGCCTGCAGTGCATCGAGGGTTAGAATTTCTGTAGATCCAGCCAATAGGATATTGTATGGCGCTTGTTGCTGTTGGTTTGGCAGTCTTCGTTGTCTTAGTTTGTGTGATATCTCTGATAGTGGTGTGATGGTCGGCCAATAGGATCTACTATATTTTCCCCGACGAATCCACGTGTTGGTTGCTTGGTCTTACGGTCCGTACCGAGTGCACGGTACGCTAAAAGAAGAGCCCCCACCCACGGCCAATCATGGAGATCACCAGCACACCATCTTTCTACGGTCGACCAGGACCAACATACCACTACAGAACGCGCACCATCAGTCACGAGGGAGAACAAGCGCTGAGGCGATATATTGATAGAATGGGCTAATGCGAGACACTGCAAAGCGAAACATCGGTGTGATTAAGTCTTGGTTCGTTTTTTTCCCTCAGTCCATCTCCGCCATCGTTCGTGACCGTTTGCAAGGACTGTGCCGAATGTCGAAAGTGCTGATAGTCGCGTCGCGGCATTCTGGTGTAGAGCAAATCTCACCATCGCTGGTCATGTGATCGTCAAAGTCTGCGGTGGAGCTGGTACACTCCAAATGATAGCTATCACCCCGGAGGTACAGCACGATGTGGGGCGACTCGCCGTTGGTAATATCCACATCGACTTGAATAGAGCTCCATTTTTCAAAAGGGAGGAGAAAGGTCAAGCACACAGACGTGCATGGCGCTAGAGGCATCGATTGCGGTATCGCCCAGTGGGTCGGGTTGAGAGGAAACCAATCGCCAATGTCGCCCAGGTGATCAGAGATAGCGTGATATCTCGCGATGATGAAGCTGTTATACTTGCAAGTGATGATTGCCTGGACACACTCCACCCCCCTGTTGGTTGAGTCCAACACCTTGCAAGTAACTGTGGACATGACTCTTGCCGATGTGAGCGTGTGTAGCAGAAGTTAACTCAGAAAGGTCCTTACAACTGACAGCCCCCTCCCGCACTTATATGACTGGCCTCAACCTAAATACAGAGGGCGTGTATTTAAGCGCGGTTGAAGAACCGCGCCCAATCTTAGTGTCACCTTATTTAAAGCCCAGACTGACTCATTGATTCGATGTCCGTGTGTAGCCGGAACCACCATGCTTGCTAAAAGAGAACATGATCATATCACATCATACAGATCGTCAGAGTACATTTGATGTTAACCATGTCATCGAAGCCGTTCCATACGCACAACTTGGCATTTTTTAGCCTACTATTAACTCGATATCTCCTTGAAGGTACATGAACTCATCACGGGTCATTTGAACCATTCCCATCAACAAGAAGCGCACATAGCAAGTCCTTGAGGCCTGTCTGAACGCCTTTAAGATCAGCCCTCGAAGTCTGCATTTCCCCCATAACTTCGTCAAGCTTCCGATCCATCCGAGACGTCGAATGGAGCAGAGTTGCCTTTGCTTCAGCCTGAAATCGGCTTTCGACATCCGCTTGCAACGACTCGAAACGTAGCTCAATTTCTTTCATCCGTGATTCAAGGTTATTTAGACAGCTGCAGAAGTTCAGTACATGCGGAGTCAAACAAATTCGTCGTGCATACCTGCGTAAACTCTCGTCCGCTTTTTTAGCAGGGGTACTAGAGGTATATGACTGCATGGTGTCGGTGGACGACTGAAATGGTGCGTCTTGTTCGACAGCCATGACCTGGCTTGGCCCTGAGAAGTGATAGTCGCCACCAATCCCCTCTGTTGCCCAAAACCCCGAGAAATCATCGGACGTGGTATTCGACATATGTGAGACCGGTAGCAAGAAATCGAGGTCTCCTGGCTCCATGGAGGCTTGCGGCGCGAATCCCGGTGTAGCCGAACCCTCCGCCAGGAGAAGATCGAGCGAAGAGAGAGTATCATGACAATCTTCCATTATGAAATCTTTGCGAAGGTTTTGCACAATTAGGGTTGGGTTAGTATGGTAAAGTGAAGTATGAAAGGAAGTACTTGAAGATCTGGGAGAGTTCGCCTAACCTTAATTATATTGCCTCATATTAAACCTAAGTTAGTTCAGTTCTTTTTGCACCTTTTTAGACGCCGTCTAAATAGTGCTGTGGTTCCCTGCCTATAAGTGTCAGCCACCGCCACTCCAGAATTTTGATTCACCACTCCACACCACCCTATCTGCCCTCCATCACAACGACAAGGTTTCATTCACTTGCCACCCCATCGGTTATTTTTCAACCGCCAATATCGACACACCCTCACCATGAAATTCATCCTTTTCTTCGCCGTTGTCTTCTTTCAGGCCGTCTTGGGCAAGATCGTTCCACCTCTTCACTGTCTCATTGAGCCAGCTCTTCAGCTGCGAGCAGGAAAGTCCTCCTTAACCGCTGTGTAAGTCTTTGCACACCTTGGAGGAATGCCTTGAGCTTATTGGGTCAGCGTGACCAGTCCGATGTCCAGGGAATGCGAGGCGACGATTTACTACCGTGATCCAGCTTATCTCCCCATCAGTTTTGGGTTTGCAGCTACGTCTTGTGACAACAAGCAGGTCAACAGCTTTGCTGTACCTAAGGAAGTGGCCAATGGACTGGTGGACGTCGTCTGGTAAGCAATGCAACAAGCGCAACTATCTTTACGGTAAAGAAATAACCGGTCTAGGCGTTGCTCCGATATGACTCCTACTTGTAATCAAGCCGAAATATCTGGGGGACTCTCAGAGATTATGCCGCGCTACAATGTTGGGCAAGTTGGCTGTTTGAAGGAAAAAATTGAAACACTGACGACATTGACCACTGTGACCAAAGCGAGCACAACGGTCACTAGCAGCGTTACCGCGACTGTCACAACATCGCTCACTTCGCTCTACACCTTACCAGAAACCAGTACAGCGCTCTCAGAGACCACGAGAACGAATACTCCACGTGCAAAGACGCCTATAGAGATCACCGTGACTTCTCAGGAGGCCACGCCTATCGCTACCCCTAATGGGCGTGCCCGTATATTCTGAGTTCCACACCTCACCCCATCTACTGTAAACCGCTTACATAGTTAGATCAGCCTACTCCCGACTCCCAACCACGGGAGACTCCGATAGCCGGGGATGGGACGCGTCAGGATCCGGACTTGCTGTCGGACAGGACACCGTCAGCGATCCGAGCAGGCCCTGAGCCCACTACAGTAGGGTCGCAGGCGCTTAGTGATGGCGTATTTATGAGTCACGCGTCGAGGCACGGCTCAATCGTCCCCGTAGTGGCGTTGTCCTTGATGACCACGATCACCGTGACTGCCAGTCACTGCGGTCAATTTTAAGGTGGCAAATGGGCGGTCGTGCGCTGGAGACCTCAGCTGGACTGGGAGGTCCTTTTTGCAGCTTGTGGTTTCTTATTAGTATTTATACGGTCGTTCACCTCTATGTTAATTTTTTTTTCATACTCAGACATTTCATCATATTCTATTTTTTTTTTTTTATAAAATGTCTAACTGCACTTGTCCCCGTCGTTCTTCTATGATGGATCATAGACACCATGTACAGCCCCCTATCGAATTGCGATTCGTACCCGTCTACCAACAAGAACCACCTGAAAATCGAGCTGCCATGGCCTTTTATCAGAAAGATCACTTGCTTCTGTTGTCTCGGATTTCCGATAAGCTTGATTGCTTACCTGTGATTACACAGGAGCTTCGTCTAATACGGGAATACTTAAATGATCAGAAGAGCTCCCATAGCTTGGTCATAGATGCTATGCAAGGACTTGGCGCTCAGCTTGAAGCATTGCCCCAGGTCATCAATGCATTCATTGCTCTAGCGGTGAGACAACCAAACAACATTTGAATTCTGCTAATTCTATCAGAGTGTGAATAAAAAGACAGAACCCGCAGTTCTGTCCAGCCCGAAGACACCAGAGGCGATGGAAGATTGGGATTTAACACCAACCGGAATTGAACTCCCCCTCTTCGGCAGACAGACCAATTGAAGCTTCCGTACTTGTTTTTAATATCAATTTACTTCATGATCGTGAGAAAACAAGGATGTCTCGTTTGATAAGGTCAGACCCAAGTACATATCCTTTCCTCCACTGTTCCGATTCCTCAGACGTGAGCCAAGTTTGCTCAGATTTGAAGCGGGCTAATGCTACCACTATCATTATCAGCATCGGTACTTGCCACCAGAACTTGATGAACCTCTCCATATTCTTGTGATCCCGAAGAGTCATCGAAGCTAGACTGTCTGGCCTGCGGGGCGCAGCACTTGTACAAAGGCCATCCCACAATATGACAAAGACTGAGGAACGCCTGGTTGTGGCTAACAGGATCGGAGATCCTATTCCCCCAGTAAGTATCGGAGTGCGTGTCAGTGAGTACCAGGAGTTGTTTTGGACACCCAAACATCTCGATGACCTTGACCAGCAAGGGGTCATTGTCTCGGAAATCTTCGGCGCTGAGTACTCGATGAAATGATGCCAGCATTTTTTCGAAAGTGTCAGGGTGTGTAGCGATAACCTCGTGTGTAAGGAATACGTCAAAGTCATTGATGAAGCTACCATAGCATGGTCCTGTCCCCTGTGTCTGCATATGGGTTCGTTTGTAGCACAACAGAGTAAGGAGACAAAAAGCCATTTGCGCGGCAGAAAGGTCCTCTTGGAGGCTCGCTCGTGCTTTCACGAAGACGTCGAAGTGAAGAGCTTCGTCCTGTGGTCCAAGAATCTTGCAAATATAGCAATAAACAAGGACAATTTGCTCTCGGAATTCTTTGAGCGAAGGGTATATGTGAAGAAGGTATTCGGCGAAAGATGCGGTTCTGATCGTATCCGATGGACATAACATCTGGTGCCACGGGCTTGGGATTGTGTCTTCAATAGGTAGGCGCGGGGCAGGTGTATGAATCATGATGGCGATAACTAATTAGACTAGGTTCTGTCTTAGGAAATGCTCAGAAGCAGGGCGATTGTTTATCTTATAAGTTTGGAACCAGGCATCGTATTTTTGTCTTCGGCCAATGGCAGTTATGTGATTGGTCACTGCAAGCAACAATACTGCTCTCGCGCAGTACAATCCATCTAGCCATCCTGTTGGCTACAACCGGGGCGGACGACAGCCTTGCAACCCTACTGCCCGGCAGATATCTTCCGTGCTCAAAGTGGACGCATCGTTAGATGCGGCAACGTATAGCTCCTCGACCCTCTTGTGCTTGGGAGATCTGTCATTGAACTGATTGGGCAAACACTGCGCTTCTGTTTGTAGCGGCTTGATATGGTCTGGATCGAGGCGCTGGCTGGATTCATGGATCACACACCAAGCTTGTGGAGGGGTGTCGGACAATTTCAGCTGCTCAAAAGACTCGACCAACAGCAGTATATCACCTCGCAACACGTCAGTCAAGGTGTCAAAACATCAATGAAGATAGAGAGTACCGTCGGAGGCCATCTTAACCTAGGCGCTTGATCTCGGCAGTAGTATGATAGAAAGCATTAGTACAGAGCGAGAATAGCGCGGCGTTCCAGACGATGCTATCAATCTTTTTTGTAAATAACCAGGGTTACTTAAACAAGGCATGTTTATTTAGAGACTCCTCGATCTTTCAAAGAGTGTTGGTTTTGACCTTAGCGGTGGGGTGAAGGTCGACGCTAGGCCGGCCTCCCCCGACCTTTTAAGCGAGCGCCACCTAAGCGCGCGTGATAGAACCCTCGGCCTGGTCAGCCAGAGGATCTTCGTGTGGGTCGGAGTAGGGTGAGAACTGAGATACCAAGTGGTGTGGAGAGATGGCGAAGTTGGTGGGTGCCAGGCAGAGCCAGCAATAGTGAGGATAGAGAGGAAGAGGATGGTAAGCCCCGCCTGCTTTGGTTCAGCTTTGGATATAATTAGAAATGGTTTCAATTCAAGCAATTGCTTCTAGACTCCCTCCAATTAAGAACGTCGTCTAAGTTCCGGTCCTTATCGCCCCCAACCTCCGAGAAGCCACTAGTGGACCAGAGCTTAGCGAGCCCACTATCACAGCCTATCGGACAATGATGCCCATGTATGGATGAGGGTTAGTTGCATGCACCTACATTAGCGTACCGTACTGTCGGGACGGGGAAGGCGGCAAAGGGTGAGTGGGGTCAGTGTGACAATTTGTGCTTAGGTTCCTGCAGCGCAGTTTGTCACGTCTGAGTTGGTTTATCACATCTCTAAGCGATGCGATGTGCCCGACCTTCACTCTAGTGTCGACACAAGCGCAGGTGGAAACGAAGGCGCGAGCTGACTCTCATGTCGGAGTAATAACATTACCTAGAGTCCAGAAGCACTTTCCTATTCGAGAAGTATAGAACGCGTGTCAATCGCAATCGCCGAGGGTTCTTGGCCACCCGTAAATAGAAGCAGACCCTTCGAACGATTAAGACCTTTGTATTTCAGCTTACATACCTCCCTTGCCGATAACGACCTTCACAAATTTCACGAGCCCGCTCTAACGAACAATGGCTTTCAGCACTCGTCTATCTTTGCGAAGAACGGCGAAGCCAGCGTTCCTTTCTATTGCTTTACTTTTTATGATTTGCATTCTTTATTCCCTACGGCAAGGTTCCGCCAGCTCTCGTAGTGCGTATGTATTTTATGCCACGCAAGACACATACGCCTGTTCGACTTTGATCAACATATTCACTCTGCGCCATATATTCTACACCAAATACCGCATTATTGTCTTGGTCTCCGACGAGGTTTCTCCGGTCTACCAGGAGGCATTCGCGAACCTAGAAGCCACCGTCATCAAGAGCGTTCCTCACGCTTACTACCAAGGATACCTTCTCAAGCTAGTCGCGTTCGGCCTGGTTGATGAGAGCCCGCCACTAGAGCGTATCGTTGCGATGGATTCGGACCAACTCATCCTGAGAGACCTGGACCACGTTTTTGGCCTCCTACTAGCGAGTATCTCAGCCCCAAAGGTCTATTGGATCGACAATCACACATTCACCAGTACGTTTATATCATTTAAGCCTAGTCAAAGGCTACGGAGCGACGTCAAGAAATCAATATTGCGGTTGACGGCCGATACGTACGACATGGACGTAATGAATGACCTCTTTCAAGATATTTTCGAGGAGCTTCCTAGAACCTATGGTACCCTGAACAGCCATTGGGAGGATAGCAATCTCCCTTCCTGGTTTATCTCGGCGCTAGATCAAACAGCAAAGCCGAGTATCGACGAAGGGTTGCATGAGGTTTTACCTCAAGTTCATGTATTGCATTTCACTGCAGTTGGGAAGCCTTGGATGTACGATGTAGAAGAACTGCGGGCGAAAACACCGGACGCACACCCGATTTTGGTTGAGCAATGGGCTTTTTGGAGGGCTTCTGCTCTGCAAATATGTCCTTCTGGAATCATAGATCATGTCTAGGTCTATGTGGGTAGTTCGACGGTGACTCTATATTGGCAGCCGCTTTTCAATTGGAGTGTTTATAATAAGATAGTTCTCATGGCTAACTCTGTTGTCTCGTTAGAGTGATAAAGCGCCTAACCAGCGACGTAGCAGGCTTTTGGATGATCTCCTTCGCTCTTCGCACCGAGAGCTAGAAAAGTCCATAGTATTGAGTGAGCAGAGAAATTGAACCTGATCCCGATTTCTTATATTCAAAGAATTAGGCCTCAGTTACTAGTACGACCTTTACTAGATATGTGGGTTTAAATCACAGCGTTTTCTATAGGCTACTAGACACCGCTCCCATCATTTACCAGACAAGTTAAACATACACACACTATTAATAACGCCCTTAAATAAGAAATACTAGTAATTTAAGCAGTCATTTACCAGAGAGCCTCGTCCTTAAATTAGGTATAGGCGGTAACCCACGCAGGTATATACTAATAGGCCGGGTCCTTAAATAAGCGACTCCAGTAACCTAAATAGGCGAATACTAGTTAGCCCGTGTGCTTCGCTGAGTTACACTGGTAACTTGAAGGATCATATGCTGGTAAGTACGTATCGTTACTAGCATCCTTAAATTAGAGCAGACCAGTCACTTTGTATCACTAGTAAGAAGTTAACTAAAGCTACTGGTATCTAAAGCTCCTAGTATTTTGCTATCTTGTATACCAGCGTAGTTTTTGGCGTAATCCTAGTAATGTCTCAATTTAAAGACCAGTAAGTCCAGCTAGCATTCGACATGATCCTGGTAACGTTTACGTTTATAATCAATCTGTGTACTTTCGCTTGCTGCTCTACCAGTAGTAAATGCACCACCTTACCAGTAATCGATAGTTAACGTTGACTTTCATTTTTTAAGTCAGAAACGGTACTAGTAATCAGGGACAACACCGAAGCTAGACGTCCGTTTGGTTGACTGGTATTCGACGCAATCCACGTGCCTCAGTTCTTCAACGGCATTTTATTTACCAGTATACAATCGACAAGATGTGCATCATCCTCATCAAACAGTGCGTCAAGTGCAAGAGAAGGGCGAACGGGATCATTGAGATATGTGACCAATACGAGGACCACAGACTCTGCCTGCACACGAAACACAGCTATTACGACTATATCGATATGAAGTATTTCGGATGCTTCACCTTTGACATAGGCAAGTTGATGAATACTTTTGTGAGAAACTTCGTCTGCTATCCCACCTGTCCGTCCAAAGACATGGTAAAGCCGGACGAGGAGTTCAGCCTACGGGATGCCGAACGTCGCTCCCCCGCCCTTTGACTTATATCTCGCCCAGCGCAGGGAAATAGGTAAGGATCTCAACCTCAACGAATGCGTTTAAGACGATATGCTGAAGATCGTAGTCGGAGACAGGAACGCACTTGGACCAAGCGAGGATGATGCTGGACCGATATGAGACGCAAAGGGGTTTTCATAACCGATGGGATCTTGTATTGTATGAACCTGAAGAAACACGGCGTGTTATTGCAAACAATTAATATCAGTGGGTAGAGGCTGACTCTACAGGGGGCCCTCACTCCGCTGAGAGAGATTCCAAAAGTCATGCCAAAGACTAATCGTGGCGGAGATAACCAGCTTTTGCCCGATCTCTAAACTTGACACCTCTTTCCCCACGCAAGTCTCCATTTTTGACTGCATTTCTTTGAACTGAGGAGCTAAGCTGCTGGTGAGCGAGTTAAAGGGTAGGGCGTCGGTGAATAGTACACCATCATCTGTAGTCAGACTGATACAGACATCCGACACACTTTGCCATGTGTAGTCCCCAGGAGTTTCATCCGGAATAAAAGCCAGTAAGTCTTTGAAAGACATCCTTAGGAAGTTATCCAGCTTTAAGACTTTGATATGACCAGTGTAGGAGTAGCGAATGAAGAAGTTGGTGACGACCCGCTCAGAGTTCAGCAGCTCCGCCTCCTCCGCCGGATTGACCGCCACAGAGTGATCATTTTCCGTGGTTTGAGCGAAAGGAATCGTAAGTTCTGCGTTGCTATCGCTTTCGCTCTCACAACTGCAATATGTATCATCACCGTCGTTGGCAGATGTCTCTCCACACTCGAAGGGATCGAGGACTTTCGGTATTTTGTTTTCCTAGTCATCGACGTTAGTATGGTGTCTTAGGTCTAGGTAGGGAACAAACCTTCTCAGTGAGTGATCCCGTGGAAGGTGACCGTTTTCTCGATCGGGTCCTTGAATCGGAGGACGATAGGTCCTTGGGGCAGATGAGCATGGTCGAGGCAGTATCTTGGGACGACATTGTAGCGAATGATAAGTAGAAACAAAATGATCAGGTGGTATCTTGGTCCGTACTAAGAGGTAGAAGAGAGGAGTGAACGTGGAGCGGGAATGCCTGGCTTTATACTTGCTACAATCATATGATTCCGCCGCACTAGGCACCAATAGACATAACACTGTACACGAGGCTGATACGCATGTCTTCGTTGGCTATGTCCAGGCTGTGGTGACACGTACGCATCTTGAGCGGTGCAACGGACGATAGTCCACCTAGTGAGCCTAGGAGGCTAGCTGAGGATGCAACGAGGGCCAGTAAGACATCAGAACTTCCACTCGATCCCTGAACACAAAACAGAAGAAGCCCCGACGGCCATATTACCGGCTAAGTGGCTTGAAAGTACGCCGGGTCGTAAGGAAGTTGCCGTTGTGTTGGCTGGAACTGGCCCCTGATCAGCTCCGCCCATGGCTCGGATCGTCAACGAATGCGTATCTCCTTCCATCGCGCTGCCACGCAGGTCACATGGACACACTCCACCATGTCTAAGACGTCAGAAGGACCTCAAGATAGACTGGTTGGCCCATGATGCGACCAGATACTGCCTAGATTCGTAACTATCATGCAGAGCCAGTTGGCACAGGTCTGGAGGAGACCACGTAGGACCACCTGACACTCATAAACCCATTCAAGCCGTAGCTGAGACGTCAGGAGCACCTCAAAATAGACTGTCTGGCCTTTTATGCGACCAGATGTTGCCCAGTCCTGGGATCCGTTTGGTTCTTCCAAGCCTCAGGGGCAGGTCAGGCCAGGCATACCAGTGTCCTTGCCGTTACAACCATAGGCCAAGAAAGGTCACACTTGAGATGCCAAGAGCTTTAGTTCTAATTAAGGAACGAGAGAAGATTGCTCCCGTGTCACTCCTCACGGCTACCTTGCAGCTGTCATGGACACGCAGAGTGGTGGGGACTCAGCACACCAAACGACCAACACGTACGCGAAAGGCATACAAAGTATGCCTTACCACTAGTAGCAGTGAATTGCAACGATCATGATTACATGTGACAGACACAAGGGCATAAATAAAGTGAACGAAGTCCCCGAACCCAGTTGCAACTTGGACACTTCAACAACTAGACAACGTTCACTTCAACGCACGGACAACAAACAAACACAACTATGGCTAGTGCGGCTCACCAAACTCCTTCTCAGTTTCTGCCTGCAGAATATGATATTTTTGATAATGTCGATGTCACGGAATACTTCAGCGGAGAAGTCATACCTTTCGATTTCTCAGTTCTACAACATCCGGACGACGAGGAACGAACCAACTGTCAGTATCCAAGCTTTGTCGGACCTGGAAGTACTACGACCCCGAAATACGTTATGACGGCAGAGCCCGCAAGGAGTGACTTGCTCAGCACAACCGGGGATCTTGCCAGAAACATCACTGGGGCAGATGGAGTGCCTCAGAAGCTGGGGGTTACCAAACCGGACAGAAGAAAGGTGGCGAGGAATGCAAGCACGCAACAGTCAAGAAAGATTCGAGAGAGAGTTAGAGAGAAGACCGCCGCTAGCAAAGGCAGATGGAACAATGCCAGGGTGAAGAAGCCAAACAAGCCTGGCTTGTCGAAGGGCCAACTACCTACACCGGGCGAGGTTCTTAACCTTCGCGGGATAAGTATCATACTCTTCGACCAGGAATATACTTGGATCAAACCAAGAAAGAGTGAAGGATTCTGGAGCCTGAGTACCGACGGCGTCGAGGAAGCCGAGCGTTGTAACGGGAAGGACATGTGGGAGCTTGCTCAGATTGAGGATTCTGAGTTTATCCTAGAAGTTCGGCCAAATGCTGAATTTCTGCCTATCTGGATGAGTTGGGATCCCCAGAAGAAAGTATTCCAGGGTCGAGATGCTATTGAGAGCACTAGAATACTCGAGGCCGAAGAAGGGAGCGTGAAGGAGATAGTCAGCAGAGGATTAGTGGGTACTGGCACACTCTATTGATACGTGGGTTCGCTGCATACGAATAACTGATTCTTGTGAAATCTTTTTCGTGCCGTGTCTCTGTGAAGATACCGCTCTCTAGTCGCTAGAATGAATCATAACTTAGATTAGGCTGAAAAGCATGCCCGCCACTAAAGTTGTAGAACGGCCGGCTAAGGGTCGAGTGTATATTATCTAGCTATAGCCACCTTGTAACTTTGATGAAACGCAGAGCGGCGAAGCTACGACAGGGCAACCAGAATCAATAGAACCCTAGAGCTAGGAGATAACTTTCTATCCTTACTAAAAAGAAGCTCGAGAAAGAGCACCTAGCACTTGGACAGTTCCACGTCCATCGGATTGAGGATGATAGGGGCAGGGTACGTTGACAACTATGATATTGATAAGTTTAGATCGAGTATTGCCTTTCACTGACTTACTAGCTCTTGCTCGGTGGGCGGAACAAAGCCGTTTGAGTATCTCCATACTTGATTAGTTCTTCGGCTTCTCACAACTATACATACGTCCACATCACAGTCTCGCTGAAGCTGATGGACTTTTTTCAATAATGTCTGGCGTCTTTTAGACAACTTTGTTGCACGATATTTCCGACCTCGACGTGCGTCAAGTGAGCTTTTCTGATCAAGCGACTGTGTGCATTCCACAAGGCTTGTAGAGGTGCCAGGGTGGTTGCTTGTTGAGTTTGCCATACTGTGTGTTTGATGAACAGGATTTGAACTGCTCAAACTCAATAATATTCGCTCAAGAAGGCTCCTTTTATACATCAATTCGAGTTTAAATAAGCGTTCGGAGCGTTTTCGTTTTCGTGTGTTCTATTTTCATCACGGAGAGCAAGCGTATAAGCGCCTGAGTACGTTCTAGCCGCCGAGCCCAACTCGCACCCTTTTTATTTAAGCACCTTCCTAGGTCAATTGCGGATTACATCACAAGTCGCAAACTTA
This sequence comes from Emericellopsis cladophorae, assembly GCF_022114955.1. Lineage (NCBI taxonomy): Eukaryota > Fungi > Ascomycota > Sordariomycetes > Hypocreales > Bionectriaceae > Emericellopsis > Emericellopsis cladophorae. The sequence goes on from NW_026251012.1 coordinate 27,589, forward strand.
GCTCTACGATGAAGGTCGCTATAATTTTCGAATTCCATTTGTTAGATGCTTTTCTTGCGCTTGATATTGTGTAAAGGTCCAGGCTCTTCTTCTTCTCGCTGTCGCTTTGTGCCTCGGGAGTACCCATCCGCACCCAGTGCCTCATGATTCTTATTCTCACAAGACATCTCAGAGTAGGCCTTACTGCCACCTTCTTCCCAGTGCCGTTCGCAGTGATCGATCCAGCCTTCCACCGTCTTCTCCATCTTAGCGTTGCATAGGATACAGGTCTGTGTCTTTTCAAAATGGCCTCTAGGCCCATGAAACTGACGCAAGTGCAAGCTGATGCCTAGCCTTCCGGAATACGACTTATCGCATAACGGGCATGGCATCGCTGGCATGGGCTCAGCTCCCGTGAGGGTTGGCACGTTCCTTTTCTCATGCTCTCGCTCCACGTGGGCAGCCCAAGCCGGTCCTCCGACGGGCACGAGTATATTCATGCCTTGCAACTTGCATACGGGGCATTCAAAAGGTTCCACGAACTTGTGACGAGATTTGACATGCCTCGTAAGCTTTGACCGATCCCCCAAGGTGTCGCCGCAGAGGAGGCACTTCGCCTTCTCACGCTTTCGTCCGGAAGGTCTCGGTTTCGACGGTGGATCTTCCCGTATGCTTGTTGAACTTGCCGCTTCGTCTATAGATACGCAGATCGCCTCGCCTCGTAGGTGATTTGTGATTAAGGCCTCAAACGCCGGCTCTGCCTCGCCTTTATCTTTCTTGAGGCCTCGATGCTTCCCCAAGAGCTTTCCTATCTTCACGGCATCCTGGCATTGACCTTGATAGTGAGAGGCCCGGGGATTTTCTGCGGCGGCAGCGCTACGTATAGCCTCGGTGCTCTGCCCGGTACTGCGCAGCATGTCAACCTCTTCAAAATATGCCTTTCGTAGCTCCGCGACTCTAAGTCGACAAAGCCAATCCAGGGTCCACTGTATCTTGGCGGTAATCCTTTTGGCCTGGGCCGAGTCGCTTGACGATCTCGCAACCTCCGCAGCATACTGCTGTCGTAGTTCTCCTATGTCTTTGCGCTTTTCAAAGCCGTCGTATTCTTCCTGGCTCACGTAGAGTGGGGCGTCCTTATCCCGTGAAAGTGATGCGTTCCTGAGGGTTTGGTAAAGTTCCTTGTCACTTTCAACCATGTCTCGGAATGCAAATCCCATCAAGTTTTCTCGAACATGCCGTGGCTGGTAGTTCCGTTCGTATACTTGAGTCGTGTTCGATAGAACATAGTTGCGGAGTGGCCCGCCTATTTCCCCTGCGAATACCATGAGTCTTAAGTATACGACCGCTGTAGAGGAGCTCACCGATACGGGCGCCAGCCCCCACCCTCATCGACGTCGGACGCAGTCCATCGCGGAACCCGGCAGCCAAGTTAACTAGACGCCAAATCTTGTAGTACTGATGATATTTTATCGGGATAATCTCTTTGTCGGCCATCTCCGGTTTCCACGACACCTCAAGGTAGTCCACGCCTTCGAGCCGTGGTAGGGTGAGGAGATCCTCCACGGAGGTGAAGGGCCTTGTGAATGCCTGATCGGCGAGAGCTCGCGAAACAAGCAAGCGCGTGAGACATATGAGGTTATCTGGAACCAAAGTGATGGAAAATGACAACCTGAACTCTCCTTGTTAGATACCAAGCATGAGATGGGAATAGAGTACCGTACGTCTCGTCTTGGGAATCGCGCGCTTTATGCGGGCTTTTCTTGTTATGATGAATGGTGATATTGGCAACAAGCTTAGGACGTTGCTGACCGTTGGGATCTCGAACCACGATAAAATTCACGTCTCGGTACCTCATTTGCATAAGAACCTCAGGACGGAAGCCACCGATCGCGCTGGCGAGAACGACGCTGTGGAATGCCACGCGATCTGATGGTGTGCACGAAATATCAATGGCTCGAATCCATAGAGTTTCCAAGATAATAAGCACATCTGTCGTGGTAGCTTCTCGTTTGACAAATGTCTGCTTCAGAGTGAGGTTCTTTTTTTGCGCCAACTCATACTGTATCGCCTACGACACGTGAGCAAAGTTCATGTTTCTCTTCGTGGTAACTCACGCTGGCAACGCGATTAGCGGGCCCGCGATTACGCCCGCCATCGTGGTTCGTGTACTTCAGTGTCCAATGTGCCCTGTTCTTCGGGTCACGCTTCCGCGCTTGATCGAGCACCTTCTCGTCTGCGTGTGCTATCAGTCCTTTCCATATTTGCAATAGAGCGTTTGCAGAGGTGATTGTCTGCACATAAGCATTCTCCTCTGGTCCAAGGACAGGTCGAAGAGTTTGGGAGTTCTCCACGCAAACCTCGAGGAACACGAGGCATAGACTCCTAGCCTCGTCCTTGTTGTCGCAAAGATCGAGCCAGATCTGCTCTGGGTCTTCACCTATTTGCGAGAAGAAACTAGACCGATTAGCTGTTCTTGTTTTCTTCTCCCAGGTATACTCACGCCTGCCAATCTTCCCATAGTTGATCTCGACTTGACTGGGTCTTGTCCGACAGAATCGAGTAAGTGTCGCGCCGGGTGTCTCGCCAAAACTGGAGTTTCTCGCCAATAGTAGCCTTGCTCTCGGGTCGCAAGGAGGCAAACCGCTTGGAAGTCTTTGGTGCTGACATGTTGGACCGTCGCCCATCGGTGGCAGTGAGGAAGAGGTGAAGCTTGGAGAGTCAGGGGAAGACTCTCGACTTTATATTCGGCGCGAGAATAACGCCCACGGCGAATTATGTAAGCTACAGCAAGACCAATGCGGCGACCCTGTATGCCACCGAAGACATATCTTCCATGTGAGCCCTGGTCGCCATTGTCGCTGGGGGCCGTCCCGCGCAGCATGGCGTGAGGATAGGAATGAAAGGGGTGTGGAAAGGGTCATGAGGACGGCCGACGCTCGTCGTGGGCGCGTCCGGTAAAGCCCCGGCAAGACGAGGAAGGCCAGCACTAACAGATGGAAGCTCGCGGCGCAGCCAAACGGTAAAACGGTGAAAGCGGTTGCGGGGGGAGAAAACGGTCGACGCGGACGGTAGGTTCAGTCACGTGACGCGGGACCAACATAGCTAAGCCTCCCCTCAGCGGCTTGACTATGGGAGAGCGGACGGGATCCCGTATTTTCCACTGGGTGTGGTCGTATGTGACAGAAAAGTCTGTGATTTAGACTTATCATAATAATGCGGGAGGCTGTTACACGTGACGGCCGTCTGATGTGGTTAGGCAGTAGCCGCATGAATTGCGACCACTTTCCTATCATCATTTGCCTACCCTATTGTCATACTTCACACGATCCCACGCAACAGGGTCAGGCACCCCGGACAGTCAGAGCAAACCTCGAATTATGCGGACCACTGAAGTGAGATAGACGCATGAGGACTGGTATGTGATTCTTGTGAAAGTGCACGTGGCTTGCGTTAAGAGGGTGGTTTGTTGACAGTGATTAAATTGTGTTCGACAGTCCCGGTGTGGCTGGAATAAATAAAGGGGATGCGCAGGCTACGTGTTGAATTCAAGAAGATAACACCACAAGAACGCTCTATGATTGGGCTGAAATAATTCGTTAATAAATATATACGGAACTGAGTTCTAAAGGGTAAGAAATATATAGTCATCGCGAGACCAATACCCAAGGCTTAATAGTGACGATACAGAGGAGGGAGACGAGCAGCTTCACGAGGGGCACAGTGACGCAAACGGTGACGGAGGCACTGACGGAAGCACTTAAAGACGAAGAGGATGGAACGGTCGCAGGTAGGACCTCGATGGTAGGGGTCTAGCAGCTACGATGTTGATGGCTGGGTTGGCTGTTCAGGAACCGCTCGTGTTCGAGATGACGTTTTTAGCGTCATCAATCTCCAGGCACTGGATCGACTCCTTCTCGAAGGTGTGCTTGCACCAGCGGTTGCTGGACGACTCGGGCATGACCTGCTGCTTCAACGGACAGATGAGGCTGACAACATCCTTCTCCAAGGCAATATTCTCGTCCTTGTCCTCATCGCCGTCGCTGCTCAGGTATATCCTTGCCACCGCCCGCCACGACGGGGTTGCGCCGGGTGTTGAACCAGCAGGCCTATATGCCAGAGCTTCTTGAACTGGTGTAGTCGTTTCCAAGGGCGTAGAACTGGTGGGAGGAGAAGTGCTGCGTATTTCTGTTGCTTCTTCGCTCAAAGATCTTTGTAGACGGGGAGGGGCCTGTCGAGGTGCTCGTTGATTTGGTTTTATCGTTGGTCTATGGCGGTCTCCTGTCTGTGAAACATGTCTTCGGGTGGGGGTGGGAGTGCATTTAGGCGAACTAAATTACGGGAACGCGGTGCATGCTTCCTTTGAGGCTACCGCACAACAAAACATTTCACTCCCAATCGATCACATTCCTTTCGTCGACAATGGCCCTTGCGCTCTACGTCCCGCAATGTATTCGGACTCCGGCTCATCCGTTTCATCCGCCGTCGATAGACAAACCGGTGAGGATTCGAATCGAAGGGCTTTTGGTCTCGGTCTAGAGGATTCTTCCTGAGGCACTATACCATGGCATGTGGATGTACGGCATCACGTTCGACCAACTTGTTCCCGCCGACGAATACGACCCCGAGGTGCTGCAGATTAACATTCTCGATATGGACGAGGTGGTAATGCGGTTGCCAATAGCCCACGGGGTATACTCGACCAAACGATACCAAAGATACAATATGAAAAGGTCCCTGCGCCGCGGACAGGCGCGACATCCCAGGAGCCGGGATAGTGGTAACTCAAAAAGTAATAGCTCAACATCTGTTTCCGTTTCTGCTCTTATCGTCTTAAAGTCATTCTAGGCATCGATCTTTGGCGACGCCTCAAACTACGACCATCGGTTTGGGCGTTTGGAACACCTCTTCACTCGGCCGCTCGACGGCCCAGGAGGCTGTAAGATGCAAGAAGAAGCCAGCAACGCTCTAAGCGAGGGCCAAATCCACTTGGGCTCGATTCAGCAAAGATGGCATTATTGTCGAATAAAAGCATGATATCCTTGATGGCGGTGGGCCGATAGGCATGCCCGCGCCGCGATCCCCGCTAAGCGTTTAGTCCTGGAAGGTTCAAAAACCCAGCGTTCAGAGTACGATCTCTGATCTAGAGTGACTATCTCCTCGACTGTGGTAATGCCTCAGCATCGGCAGTGCTTCACAAACCCGGACTGCTACAGTGGTATGTGTCCTTTATTCGAAAACGCTAGGAGATTGTGCCCTTGAATGTTAGTGTGGCATCCTGGAACAAATAAGGCGGTACATCGAGCGTCGGCTGATTCTGGTGTGTGCTCATACAATGCGTAAATAAATAGCTTCTATTGGCCACGATCCTTATTCAAAGTGGACATGAGACATTACTATAGTCGAGGAGAAGGTAGTGCACGCCACGTCTCCCACACTTTAACAGAAGACATCTGCTTATTTATTCGTCTGGAATTGTCTTGGATTTAGTCACATGTGGTGACTTGATATGAAAACGAGTGAATCCTGTCTCTCATCTTTGAACACGTCCGAATTTCAGCCCAGGTCCAGCCACTGTACAGCCTCGCGGCTATGCGGCACGACCTTCTCCCACCCGCTACCTTGGCTGCCCAATTATTCATGGCTTGTTGTCAATCTATCACTGACAATTGCGTTCGCCAACGTTGCTGCTCTCTCTTCTTTCGACTGTGCCGTCGCCGCGTGAAGCCAACATGCTTGGCTAGCATTTGCAGGACGTTGGAGTTTCTATTCATGAGAGGTCGTTTCCTACTTAGGAGGCATTATTTGACCACCTGGCTAATTATACGTCGAAGTAAATATAACCTTAAATTCGAGGAAATACTAGACACGCTGCTAGTCAAGGTTAATCTCGACCATAGTCTCTCGGTACTTCTATCGTGTAAATTGCTATTATAAGCAGACTATCTTATAACGTAATTACTAGCCCCGAAGGCCCCGAAGGGCGGAAATATATATATCCTATATTACCCGGTACTGTCGAAGTATTAACGTAGGTATCGACTAAAGAACAGATTTACTTTACTTTATGCTTTATTATAGTATTAACGTTATAGAAACTATAAGCTATTCAAATAGAAAATTCCACGCTAACAAGTAGATATTCTCCGCTTCTAGTCTTAGCCCGCACCTAGTAGGGTAATATAATAGTTAATAACCTAAAGAATATAAGAACTAATCTTATTAAAGCCGCTATTCTCTACGATATCGATCTACTAATTTTGGGATTCTAGGAGAGCGGGAGTATCGTATATCTTAACTAAGGTATAGTATTTTAGTATACTATTACTATATCTATTAGTAACTAACTATAGCTTAGCCGCTAGAGAACTATTAACTAAGGCTACTAGTATACCTATGAACGATACTAAGATCCTAGATATAAAGTCAGCGGTTCGCTTTCCTATCTAAAATCTACGCTAATACGATTAGATAGTTAATTTTTACTTATAGCTAAGATCCTAGGACCTTTAGATACTAGTGTGTGTGTGTGCAAGTGTGTATAATCGAGGAAATAGTAGATTTTAGGGGCCTAGAAAAAGGCTATTTGAATTAATAATCAAGAGGCTGATTTTAAGGCCTTTAATTATATGTTCGTTCTTCTTTTTCGTGGTCGATCGTTCTGTGTGCTAATTGCTTTATTCTAGCTATCTCTAGACCCCTCTTTGCTTAGTCACCGCGGTCCGACCCCTTTCGGTCTGACAGGAGTACAGTACAACTCCTGTAAGTTTGTCCACTCAGTACAAGGGCCGCGCTAGCAGGGACCTTTGAACGAATCAAAATCAGAGATTTACTATGAGCCGCTGCTAGCGCGGAAATTCATATCGTGCCGTAATAACGGTTTAACGGGGCCGGGCCCTGTCGGTCTGCTAAGCAGCTACGCGACTGGGGTCAAGTTGCGAGTGAACAAACATTCAGGGGTTGTGCTGTAGAGTAAACTACTCCGCAAACCCGATCCGTGATCTCCCCCCGAGACGGCTACTGGACGCCACCCCCGGGTCACTGTAGGAGGGCCAAGGCACTAGCAGGGGCTGGCTGCAGCGGTGGCTCGTCCTCCGCTAATAGGTAGCATGGTTGGCTCTTGTGCGCCTTGGTGGATGACTCGTATACCCGCAAAGGACCGTAACAAATTAAACTGCCTAGGCTGCTTTGTTTTGCACCTAAGTGATTTGTGGTGGCGTGGCATGCTTGGTTCGGGCACAAAGATATGTGCCTTGTTACCTCTTCTGTAGACACTCTTCCGTACTCACTTCCCACTTCCCACTTCCTACTTCCTCTCTAACTTACTTTCTCACAATCTTCTTCCCTCCAAACTGATTCCGCCCTCATTTAGAATCAGTATGGCTATTCTATCTCGTTGGCTGCAGCTTGTCACCTGGGCATGTGCTCTGTCTTGCAGCACGGTCGCTACGGCTGCCTCTGACGATCTACCCGACTTCGACGATCTATCGACTGGCATCACGGAATTTCATCAAGTCTTTCCTCGCAATGAGACGTACGCCCCTTCACCCCTGTTTCCGGTTGTGTTCGTATTCCAGAACCCGATCATCGCCCAGTCATTGACACCGTTTCTTTCGGCCACCTTGTTCAAATGGAATCAGAGCATCAGTACCTGGGATGTGAATGATACGACCAATTTTGACTTTGGAGAAATGGCCAACGCCTCTGATAGCGCGCCTTTCTTTGTTCATCATGTCTTTAGTGGAAACTTCGACACAAAGGCATATTGGAGTCTCGCCTGGAGTCTCACGTGGGTTAACTGCACCGAAGGGGAGGGCCGATAAATACACCCTTATTCTGGAAGTTTCCGCAACTATATACGTTTTACGACCGAGGAAGGTGGCCGAGAGCCTGATTTAGTTGCTTCTTTAGATGATTCCTAATGCTCCGACTTCCCGAGCGTTACTTTAAATATCACCGAAATTAGCGAACCGTACCCTCAAGGCTACCCAGGCCAGTGGTGTGCCTACTTCTCGTCAGTCAAGCCAGACCCGAAGCCCTGCGAGGTAGAGGTTAGCTCGGAAGTTCAGGAGAGTATCCTTGCTTCCGCTACCAACGTCTTCTGTCGGGGACTAGAGGACGTGGATTGCCCGTCCGACGAAGACGACGAAGAGGGCCATGGCGAGACCATGCGTGGAAGCCTGGCCGCCACTGTCGCGGCTTGCTTTGTATCTGTCGCAGTTAGGATGAGCCTCCTTATAGTGTAGATATAAGCAATCACAACCTAGGCGTTCGCTTGCATAGTCCTGTGTCTGCCCATCCTTTCCGTAGAGTCTTTAGAGTCTTGTGTGGTATGTTTCGGCGTATATCATGACCAATCGGCCCTTGAATCCGTCCCCAATCTCGTAATCTTCTGTGACCTTCAGGTCTTTCCCCCTATATGCTATCTTGGTGACTTTAAGAGCTTGCCACAAAGAGTTCTAGACCTATTGAATCGAGCTTGTTTCTTCAGCCGACTTCCCAGAGCATCAAAAGGGGTAGGGGAAGGGGGAAGAAGGGGCTTTTCGTTCGAGTCAGCTGTCACTCCAGGCTAATTTTTTAATTTATGATAATGGCTCTTAATCAAGAGCTATATAAAAACTAGGTCTAGCGTGCATAAGCTTCTGGGCAATTTTAGTAGTCTACGGCATAGTCTGCTAGAGAAGGAAAATCTACAGCTCATGAGCCTTATCACCTAGCTACCTTCCACTTCGGGATCACGCACCCTGTAGAGTGCCTCAGAGAATCGACAAGCCAAGACAGTCTCTCCGCGTTGGACCGACGCTAATATAGCTGCTAATAAAGTCATACTGCAACTGTGAGGCGGCCCAGGAACAAAGGCTTCATTGGTTCTCATCGACAATGCCGCGCCTTTCCATATTGTAGGCCCACGATTGAAATTGAACGAATGTTGAAGCTTTACACACCCTGGAGTAGTGGTGCATCTTTCCATTTGTAGCGACACCCCTAAAAATGCATGTCCATAAGTCGTACCGCTCCGGTGTGGATGACCAGGGTCCTCCGACCAGGCATGTCCATCCGTTCCGGCTCTCAAGGCATATAAGAAATGTAAAGATAGACGAATTGATATCTTCTTCTTTCTCTTTCCCTTATACTTATCCACGGTAGTCTGTTCGCTCATTCGCAGACTGTTGAAGTTCTGCCATTCGCTCCCTACTTCTTGACACTCAATTCTACCGAGCTCAAACAAGCCGAAATGGGGTCTCCTATTCGCACAGCGCTCCTGAAGCTCTCGGGTCTCTTGTTGGCCGCGTCCAACGCTGGCCCAGCACTAGGCTCGGAGTTTAGACAGCCTGTTAGCCCAGGATATCGTCCCGCAAGCGACGTCTGTCCCATGCGATGCGCAGATACTGGCGCAGACCCGGCCAACTGGCAAGCCTTCCCGGGCTTTGATTAACTCAACCACTGCCCTGAAAACATATTCTACGACTTCTCCCTCCTTAATAACGTGGATAATAGGACCGCACCTTATCGTATCTTCGCCTGCACCTCTTTTAGTCCTGATTGGATAAGTCTCCTTAACTCGACTCTGCACGCGGCTTAGGCTAACACCGCCGACGTCGAGTATGAGATTGGCTTACTGGATAAGAGTATCTCTGGTTTAGATACTTTAGCTATTCAATCCGTTTTAAAGCAAATACGTCGCTACTTTAAGAGTGGCTTCGGCGAGGCTAATAAGACGGGTGTCCTCTTTACTTAATCCGGGCGAGCCTCTTTAGGTCTCTATATCGGTTCTAGACTATAGAAAGAAGGCGTTAGCTCGGTCGCCCTTAACGCCCTCGAGGCCTTCGTGTCCTCTGATATAATAGCGTCGACAGTCGGCATGCAGCTCTGTAACCCTGCCTAAGATATAACGCACGCTTTTGGTTTGATAGTAACTACTAATAGGTCATTTACCCTAATTTAAGAGGCCATTAAGTTATAGGCGAACGCCATATATCTGCCTATTTAAGATTCCGAGAAGATTCCAGGAAAGGCCTACCTCGTGACGCCGTTGTTAGAGGGAACCTCGAAGAACTTAACTATAACACTTTCTTCTAAGCGCTCTAAGCCTAGGAGACTCATAGCGCGGGGTAAGTATGAGACGATTCGAGTTAACCTAGGCAATAGCTACGGTGCATTGGCTAAGAGGTGCGGCATCCCTAGTCATACGTTTAAAGAGTATAACGACTATAAAGACGACCTATGCTCTACGTTATAAGCTCAGCAGCCTATCTACTGTACGAAGAGAGATCTTCCAGACTTCAGTCCCGACCCGTAGTAGGATAGTACTTGCGCCACCTATAAGGTCAGGTTTGTTAATACCTATAGCAGTCTCGCTACTACTAATAGCCTAACCGTGAAAGACTTAAAAGAGTTTAATAAGAACACCTAGGGGTGGACCGACTGCGAACCCCTCTAAAGGGGGGCTGTTATCTGCTTGAGCATGGGAGACCCTCTAATGCCTACTTAGATTAAAGGAACTATATATAGCCCCTAGGTTCCGGGCATAGAGAAGCCCTCGGACGGTAAAAGCCTCTCCGATCTCAACCCCTGCCCCCTAAACGCCTGTTGCTCTAGCTGGGGCTTTTGCGGAACCACGGCCGAATTTTGCACCGACACTAACACCGGAGCACCAGGAACAGCCGAGCCAGGAACCAATAGATACATCTCTAACTATGGTATAGATATTATCAGGAGTGATACCCCCGCGACGTTCCGCAAGATTGGCTACTTCTATGGGTATAATCTACACAGAAAGTATATCTATTAAGATACTATCTAGATTGATACGTCGGCATACACACATCTATAGTTCGCCTTTAGAATAATTACTCCGGACTATCAAATCAATGCTAGAGACGAAATGTCGATATATTAATTCGGCGTGTGGAAAAACATCGCTAGACCCAAGAAGATCCTTTCTTTCTGTTAAAAATAGGGACCCAATGCCCCTATTAGGTGCCTTACGAGGCCCTCTCACATGACACTTGCAGGGGCCCCCTGGAACTTACAGGGATTTTTCAGGGGACTGATACAAGGGTCCACAGCGCTTACGAATGCGCTTACGAATACAGTGCTTCTAAAGCCTTCTATAATATTCGAAGGTTAGCACTACCACACTCGCTATTATAAACCAAACCTTCTATAATCTTGTGACGTTCGGGTCTAGACTAACTACCGGGTAGATAGAATAGAAGTCGAATTATGAACTAAGTACACTAGGATGTCGTTGACTTAAGCGGTCGGGTTATAGTCTATGTGCGAGATAGTAGATCTTACGTAGATAATTATATTGATAGCTAAGGAGCTAGTAGAGACTAACTATAGTGAAGCTAGGCTTCCTATATACTATAGTAATCACGGAGTAATCACGGTTACTTATAAGTGACTAATAGTAATTAAATATAACTAATTACCGTGGTCGTGATACTCGTGGGTAGTGATTAGTGTGATTAGTATATAATTAGTAAAAATAGTAGGGGTATATATAAGGATTACGTGCGGGACGTATAATAACGCATACGGTCGTATATTAGGTCGTAATATAATACTCCTTTTTCTATGATTTTATCCTAGAATTAATTAAAACTAATCGTATTCTTTATTTCGTAAGTCTTTCTTCTTTCTTCCTTTCTTTAATACTAATATTATACCGCGTAGCTCTAAATAACGTCGGGAAGATCTTTTCCTTTTAATCTAAGAGTTTAGATACGTTACCTAGATACCGTATACCTTTTATTCTAGTAAGGGATAGGGGGTTCGCTATAAAGCGATAGATAGCTATAATCGTTATACCGAGTATACTCGTCGTAGTCGTTCTTATGATATATCGGGCACGCCCTAGTCCGTAGGTAAGTCCTTGCTTTATCCGAGTACGTTCTAAGTACTAACTCGTTAGTTACCCGTATTATCGCCGAGAAGCGTTATTTAGAGTCCGCTAAGGAGAGCGTTAAGAACGAGCTCGAGGAGATTTAAAAGAAAATAAATAAAAATCACGCTCGTCTTCGTTATTTATATCGCTAACATCGCGAGGTTTCTAAGAAAGGTCGCGATATAATTTCGCGTGGTTTTCGTAATCTTAATAAATTAGAGGTTAAAGAACGTAAGGAGGCGGAGGCGGTTGCCGAGATCTAGTCGTTTAGTAGCTTTAGTATTATCGACTAATCTACTATAAGCGAGCTTATAGATCTAGTATTATCTAAGCCTTTTAAAGTTCCTATCGATAGTACCTCCGTACTAAGTATTAGTAGTTCCTTAGGTACTTAGGTAGCTTATAAGTATTCTCGTTATTTATATATCCCTTCTATTTAATAAGGTATTTAACTTCTCTATAGATTACTTATTTATCGATAATTCGTTCTAGTTCGTAGAGTTCTTCGAGAACCTCTAGTTCGTACTTAGTTTTTACGTTTTATAGTACCTTTTTAAGAAATAAGATATAAAAAACTAGATATATCCTTATACTTAAGGGTAATAAAAGTTTATAATTAGTATCTAAGATAACTTCGTTAACTTTAAATAATCTAAGTTTTTTATAATCGAGCTTTAGTAAAGGTCGAGTTATTATAAAATTTTTATATAATAAGTAGACTATATCTCCCCTCCGAAAGATCGGTCCCTTCGATCTTTTCTTATTATAATACTTCGATATTCGTGCACGCACGAATTCGAGTTATCTCTTTATATATTCGTATAGAGAGCGTAATTAGTCTATTTTAAGTATTACTTTTATAGCTAGGGGTCCCTCCCTTAGTGTTTTACTACCAAACTCGGGTTCGTATCTATAGTTCGCGTAGAATAGTAAGACTTAGGTTAATTCCGTCGGTGCGCTATTATAAGAGAGTTAGGCGAGTAATAACTTCGAGACCTAATTATCTTACTTATAGTTAATATAGTACCGTAGATATTATTCTAATATCTAGTTCAATCTCTCTATTTATCTATCCGTCTACGGGTAATAAGCTATACTAAGTTTATGCTTGGTTCCTAATTAGGCTATTAAGGCTTGCTAGAACTTAGAGGTAAATATCGTTCCTCTATCCGAAATAATTTCTTCTAGAAGGCCGTAGTTAGCCACGATATATTTAAGTACGGTATATACGAGTGTTTTTATATCTATTACTTCTTAATATAATAAGAAATATCTAAATTTGCTTATTCGGTCCGTAATAACGAATATACTATTATATTCGACGTTAGATCTTAGTTCGATTAACTTAGGTAGCTTCGTAATATAGTTAAAGGCTATAAATTCCTATAGCCTTAAAATTATAAGTAGTGGCTTTAATTCTCCGTATAGTTTATATCGAGTAGCCTTACTACGTATATAATCTTCGTATTACCAGACGATACGTGCGATATCTGCTTTAATTCCTTAGTAATCGTACGTTCGTCGAATTCGTTTAAGAGTCTTCCTAACTCCTTAATATCCTACCGTAGGGTATATATAGATATTAGTTAAGATTTTATCGCGTAGCGGCGGTGGTATCTAGAGTAATCTATTCCTAGTAGGTCCTTTTCTTATTTCTATTATATAATCGTTAGGTATTTCCTTTATATACTTAGATACTTAGTCTAGTATTTTATCGTAGTACGTAGTATCTACCTTAACTCTATACATAAGAAGGTTAAGTAATATTTATATGTAATTTCTTTCTTTATTTTTCTAAAGTATCTAGCCCCTAGCTTTTAGTACTTTAGTATCGTAGTCTAGTTAGCGATTAAGTGCGTCTACTCTATTATTTTCCGATCCCTTCCGATAGATAATCTTAATATCGTAGTCCGCTAGGAATTCCATATAACGGATTTGCTATTTACTAAGCTCTTACGTAGTAGCGAAGTAAGTAATATTCTAGTAATCGGTATAGACTTTAGTTATAAACTTAGTCCTTAGTATATAATACTTAAATTCTTTTATAGCGAATATAATTACTAAGAATTCCTTATTATATATAGGGTAGTTTAGTTCCGCGCCGTGGAGCTTCTTTAAAAAAAAGCGATTAGTTATAGATTATTATTTTTATCGCGTTAGCTAATTTATACTCCTATAGTATAATCCGACGTATCGGTTTCTAGTTCGAGTGGTTTCTCTAGGTTAAATATTATAAGGATAGTGTTTAAGAGAATAGCATCTCTTAATAGTTCGAACGCCTATCTTTATTCGTTTCCTTATTTAAACTATACTTCCTTTTTTATAAGCTTTATTAGTAATATCACGATTATTACGAAGTTACGTATAAAGCGCCTATAGTAGTTCGCGAAGCTTACGAATACTTATACTTCCTTAAGATTATTCTTTAGTTCGGGCTAGTCCTTAACTACGCTAATCTTTATTTATTCTATTAGGATCTCGTTTAGTCGAATAATATACCCTAAGAAGACGGTTTCTTATATATAAAACGCGCTCTTTTTTAAGTCTATTAGGAGGTTTATATCTTAGAGTGTTTTTAATGCCTAGTAAATATATTCCTTATATTCTTTAAGGGTATCTAAGAAGATTAAGATATTGTCTAAATATATTATAACGAATATATCTAAGTTCTCCTTAAGTATATTCTTTATTATTCGTTAGAAAGTAACTAGAGTATTAGTAAGGCCGAATAATATTACTAAATATTCGAATAGACCGAGTTTTATATAGAAAGTAGTTTTCTATTTATCTCCCTTTTTTATACGGATTAGGTTATAGGCTTTTTTTAGGTTAAGAGCGGTAAACTAGTTCTTACCGTAAAGTCTATCCTTAAGCTCGTTAATAAGCGGCAAGGGTGTCCGGTCTTTAATCGTAATATCGTTAAGCTACCGATAGTCTACGACTAGTCGTAGCTTACTATTCTTCTTTAGTACGAATATAATAGGATATCTTACTTCCGAAGTAAATAGTCGAATATAGCCCTTTTTAAGTATTTTATCGATATATTCTCGTAATACTTTAAGTTATTCTCCGTTAAGATTATAGAGTCTTTAGTGCTTAATCGAAGTACTAGTTTTAAGATAGATTTCGTGATCCTATCGGCTATATAACGGTAGTCCTGTTTCTAGGGTTTCCTTAAATAGTAAGTAATATTTCCTATATTCCTATAGTATATTTTTTTAGCTATTCTTCTTCCGTAATAGGTTTTATTTTTCTTTCAATTTACTTCGAATATCTTCTATATAATATTAGCGATAATTCGTTTTCCTTATTTATATCGTATACCCGGTTATAAAGCCTTCTCGGTTAATATTATAATCTTTACTTACTTTAACTCGCTTATATCCTTCTATAAGGCTTCTTTAGAGGCTAAGTCGTCGCGAATATTCGCTTTATTCTAGTTAAATAGTGATTATCGCGTTATTATATCTATCCACGCTAAATAGCTATTGCGCTAATTAACTACCGGATTACTTCTCTATAACTATAGGTAACTGATACACTTTGGAGGTTGTGTGGCCATTCAACCAAGATGCATCTGCGCTGTGTGTGAGTGTCACGTGCTGGTAACGTACACGCATAGGTACGATAGCGATAAGATAGCATTGATAACGCCGCAGCCAATCAGGCTGCGCGCACACGATCCGAGGAGCAGCCGCGCCATGCCTATTTAGGCTGGCCGACTGGCTGCCCAAGGACGTTTGAATTGATCATCTTTTTCCACCTGTTTGATCTGCCTTTAGTGCATCACTACCTCTATTAGGTTCTATGGCGTCTAGGAGCACTAAGGATCGGCAGCTACGGAAGGGGGACTAGTTAGTGTTAGCGTCCGTAACTTAATATCTAGCTTAGATATTATAGCTTTAGGGTCGAAAGGTACTAGGCTTATACCTTTAAAACCTCCTTTATTATTACTCTCTATTATAGCGGTAAAGTAAGCGGCTTTAAAGGCGAGGAAGAACTCGACCTTAGTAATATAGTTAATATACGCTCTAATAAAGTACTCGATTTCCCGACCGTATGCTTTCTTTAAGGCACTAAAATACTTAATATCGAGTAATTAGGTTAGATAAGACGAGTAAGTAAGTAAGCTAATAGTAATAATATTATTCTCTTTATAGAAGGCTTCGAACTAGGCCGACTAATAGCTCTTATGCCTATCGAGTATAATTATCCGATATATACCCTTTATACGAGACTTTATATACTTATCGAAATATTTAATCTATTCGAGGCCGGTCTTATTATCTATCTACCTATTAGAGGTTGGTTTAATAGCCTAGTCGAGTAAGAGGCCGCCCTCTATATATTAGTTAGTAAAGTAATACACGCCTTAAATAATAAGAAACGGCGGGAGGCACTACCCTTCGTTATTAATATACTTAATTACTATCGCCTATTCCCGATTATTAGGCTAAACTACCTTATATCTTCTACGTCGATCGGCGTGTATTATTACTATAGATACGTAGATAATGCTTATTACAAAGCCGGTCTTATTGAAGTTATAGAAGTTATAGTCGTGGATACCGTATTTCGCCCTTATATTATATATAAGCTTAAACCACGCGCGAATAAGCCCTAGATCTTCGTAGAGGGCTCTCTAAAAGTTATATACGCGATTAAAACGCGTCTTAAGTTCTAGTTATCGCTTAACGAACTTCTCGGCTTAGTGCTTACCGACGCGTCCTCTATCGCGTCCCGCGAGTAATAAATTAGCTATATCTTTAATACTAGCGTATCGGGGCGCGAATCCTCGCGTATCTAGGTCTAATATATATCGAATAACTACCTACTCTTTAGTAACTATTAATCGATAAGCTATATAATATGACTCGAGCTTTAGTACTCGTCCGTTTATTTTATAGCGAAGCGTAGCTTCGGGTACTCTATAGATTACTATGGCTTTCTAGCGGCTAAGTCTTTTATCTTACCGAATAGCTTTAATTACTAGGATAATCTAGCTTTCTTTACAGAGGGTTACTATTGTTAGTTATAGAGGAATACTATGTATAAGATGGAAATATGCGACGCGTGGAAAAGTGCGTCGGTTAGGGGTGTGCGTCGCTTAGGGGTGGACCACGTTAGCTTTATTCCTTTAATCTAATATTAGTAGTTATTATAGAATAATTGATTAAATAATAATAATAGATAATAATAGGAAAGTGGGCGGTTCGCTTGTTTAGGCGGTTCGCTTATTAATCACGTTATATTTAATTAATTAATTAATTAATCGCGACCTTATTCCGTAGGCTAATCCTTTTACGGGGGATCGGGCCTAGACGAGATTTATCTTATATAGGTGATATAAGCCGCTACGCGATTCGTTATAGCCCCTAAGAGTCGATTAAATAAGCGCGCGGAGGAATATAAGGGGAATGAGTTATAGGGAATCGCTAGGAAGATAACTATAATTAATAAAGTAATTACTTAAGGGTTATTAATTAATAAAGGAGTCTAGAATTACTACCACTCTAATATACTAAAAGGTAGATTAAATAGGTAGAAAAAGATAATTAATTTAAACGTCCTTAGGTAGCTAGTTAGTTAGCCTAAATAGGCATGGCGCGGCTGCTCCTCGGATCGTGTGCGCGTAGCCTGATTGGCTGCGGCGTTATCAATACTATCTTATCGCTATCGTACCCGTGCGTGTACGTGACCAGCACGTGACACCCACACACAGCGCAGATGCATCTTGGTTGAATGGCCACACAACCTCTAAAGTGTATCAGAGCCGCGTCAGTTAGCGTAGGGGTGGCTGACTTCCATAGGCACCGTTTGATTGATGACTGGCTGACAGTGATGAGCCAAGCTGCCCTAAACTGAAAGCCTGTGACTGCTAAGGTGTGTTGTTGACTATTTGGCTGTAGTATACTGCAAATGGTGCTGTTCTTAAGGCACTCATTGGAGTACCTCGTGCACGCGTTGGATCAGCGTGTGGGACGGCAGAAAGTCTAGTTAGTGTCGATAGTAAGAAGGGCTCGTCTTCTCCAGCAGTGCCTTCCGTGCGTTATCTAGGGATTAATTCTTTGACTTGCCGGTAGCAAGGCGCACAAGGTGGTGTTTCTATCTTGGCCAAGCTCTTGAGATGTTATGTCTTACTCTAGCAGTACACATATATCGGATCAAAGATATGAATAATACGTAAGCAGGAAATGCAGCATGTTCTCAAGGCGTCTTCAGGTATAGTATGGCATTCAGTTGCTTCTTCTTTACTCAATTGGGGCATAAAAGTTGAACCTTCCATAGGGATCGTACTTCTCCTTCAGTTCCCGCAGCCGCTCGATGCGCCACGGCTCCCCAAATAGTTCCGGCAGGCTCTCATCCCCGAATGCATAATTGACATAAGCGCTCCTCTTGTCCTCTCCTGTGCCTTTGTGTACAATCTCCCTGATCCGAGATGAAAACTTCATTGCCTCTTTGTCGAGCTCGGGTCCGTCAGGCATGTATGCTATCGTCGGCGCAAAGTAGATGTTCTTATCGCGATGTGGGTACGCCGCCGACTCGCTGGCGATGGCCTGTACACCCTGAGTAGGGAAATGGTCGATGAGGATTTGGGAGCCGTTCAGGGCTGGCACGGCGCGGATGGTGTCGGTGAAGAGCTCATAAAGCTCACGCTGGGAGGCGACGTTGTATTCCTTGATGGACTGGGGGTGACGGAAGTAGTTGAGGCCGACGCGTTGGCAGGGGCCTGCCTCGAGGTTGGCGTAGAGGACGATTGGGAGCTTGTCGAAGGGCATAATTTCAGTTTGAGTCGCCAAGGGGTTGAGATTCGTGAAGACCTCGGCGAAGACGGGATCGAGGGCATCCTTGCCTTCCTGAATGACGAGAACGATGATAACCGGCTACATGTACAGGTCAGTCCTGCCACAAACTCTCTCTTGTCGGACATAGTGCTCTTTTTTCGTTACTGTAGGTAACGTGACGAGACTCATGACTTACGTTCTCAGGGTCGACCTGGGGCAGCAGTTCGAATGCCACCGCAATCACAACATCAGCTGGCTGCTGATCTGCCCTGAAGTTATCGTTAAGTGCCTGGAAGATATCCTCGACAGCCTCCCCGGCATACGTGAAGGCCGTAAACGCCCAATTCTGGTGCTCTACGTCGTGGATCTTGTAGGTGGCCGACACGACGATGCCGAAGTTATGGCCTGCGCCTTTCATGGCCCAGAACAGTTCCGAGTCCTCGTCAATGGTAGTAATGCTACCGTCGGCGAGGACGGTGCGTAGAGAGACGAACTGGTCAATGGCGAGGCCATGCTTGCCCTGGAGGATGCTAAGGCCGCCACCTAGACTGGCGCCGAGGAGGCCGACGCACTCGCAGAAGCCGGTGACTATGGGTAGAAAGAGGAATGATGAGTCTCGGCATCCCAGGTATAACCAACAGAGACGGATCAACGGGGAGCTTACCAGCTTGTTTTCCTGCAGCGAAGAGGGTCTCGGCCACGGTCTTCGTTAGAGCACCACCACCAACAACAGCCGTCTTGCCGTCTTCTGAGATATCGACAGTCCGCAGCTCATCCAACCAAATCTCGATACCGCGACGCATCTTCCTCTGAGATGTAATGGTGCCATGTCCAGTGTTGACGGCAAAGAACGGAGACTTGAACTCGTTCGCAAACTTGATCTAGAAAGTTCCAATCAAACATTACGTTAGCTATGTCGCTCCATCTCTTGTCTCCGCTTAATTCTTCTACTTCGGTATGCGTGCGTATGGCAAAGATAGCGAAAGAGGGCAACTTCGCGAACTCACAGTCTCGGCAACATCCTCCTCGTTCCTCGGCACAACAACGAGGCTAACAGTAGGCGCATGGTACGCAGACCATCGTAGCGTACCCTCGATGAAGCCATCGGACCCGGGCTCGTATATCTCGGCATGGGGGGACAACCGTGCTGCAAGCTCCTCAACATTTAGTTTGGGGTAGCATGTCGTGTTCTTGTGGGGACTGAGGAAGCCGACGTCGCTGCTGCTGCAGAGAGCGTTGGCCGCCCAGCTGGTAAGAAGAGCGGCAACTTTGAAACGTTTGGAGAGCCACATGATTGAGAGCTTTATTATGAAGCGAGGAGAAAGTGAGGAAGAAAGTGTGCTTGGAGTTAAAGGAGCTTATGGGACTTCAGCTGTTATTTATATTCTCCCCCTACCATATAAAGTTTCGTGCTTTACTACAAGAGATGCCTAGATGGTAGTCCTGTAGTAGTCGTTATTCCCCTGCATCAGCAGTTGTTCCTGGGCAGATCTTTGCTACTTCCATTCAACCAGAGTAGGCTGTGCATCCTCTTTGGCAAGGAATGCCTTGCGATCGTAAGCACGTTATTGCCATACCTAGTCCTATGGCGGATTTTAGCGGATTTTAGCGTCTGACATGCACCAACTTAACACACTTGCTAGCGAACTACAGGGATGTAGCTTCAGACCGATATTTTATCTCCTCCCTTTCTGGCATAGTCCACTTAAAGAGTAGTAAGATCAGCCAGGATCAAACTATCTCCTGGACTGGCGTAAGACTGATGGTCCGTGCAGCCCCCCCGCCCACCCCCCCAACCCCCCGACAGAAAGGAAGGTACCTTTTCGCCAACAACAACACGATCAAAACGCGCTATACCTAATTCCTCACGAAATCGATTTCTTCATCGCTTCAATAGAAGCCTCAACGCCGAATCTGTCGTCCAGGGCTCCTTGTGTAGCTTCTCAGGGATGGCAGGTTGGTGATGTACGAAAAAACGCCGTCCGTTGGGGGAAGTTGGTGATAGCCTCAATCGGCCACCGGTCCGAACGACGAGTTACGGCTGCCTCAAGTGTGATATTGCGATATGTACCTCTTAAAATTGCTGGAACTTCCACCATCACCTTATTTTAGTGGCATCATACGTACCTTGGATGCAGATAGTTTTAATTGGCCATGATTCCTGAGAAGCTTCGGCCACCAGTCTCACGACAGCCCAGGAGATGCGGTCAGCTGACAGAGCCCCGCCTAAGTGCGGCGAAGTGACGCAAGCTTTATCGAACAAATCGCAAGGCCGCATGTGCCATTCCCCAACCGTTGCCTTGCGTTCTCGTTCAAGTCAATCGACTTAAGACCGAGTAGACTACACTTGAGCTAGAAGTTCAAGGACTAAAATATTCACAGGTCTGGATAGCAGGTAGCGTAGACTGCTATTTGGCGGCTAACTGAATAAGAAGGCCACTTGAATAATACATAGGCATGATGAGGGGCGCCTTTTGACGTCCAAATGGGCCCCCTGCCGGGCGGGCGAGGTACCGACGCAGGTGAGACTAGGTGGTAGGGGACCTGACAGGGGTCGGTAGGATTTTAGGTGGTTGACTTGTGAAAGTTGACTTGTTAAGGTAGACGCTGATCGGGCGGGGATGTGCGCTTTGTGGGGCCGCGGAACCATTGTAGACAAGTAGGGGGAAAAAGGTGGAAAGAGAGAGAGACAGAGAGAGAGAGAAAGATTGCTACTACTCCTACACTCCGTACTAGAGCGCCGCCTGACTTAACTTATCGTAAAGAGACGGCTCTTAGTACCACCCGCGCGGATGGCCGTCCACGAGCTCCTACATTGGTAGTCATTACTCGGGTGGTGGGTGCCCCTATAGCTATTAATATAATTATCTACGTAAGATTTACTATCATATATACAGACTATACCCTAACCGCTTAAGTTAATAACATTCTAATATACTTAGTTTAATAACTAACTTCTGTTCTACCTACCTTATAGCTAGTCTAGACTTGAATATTACATATTAATAACTCTTATTTAGTGTATTAATATTATTAAAGAGTAGTACTCTTATAGGCGCAGTGGAAGGGAAATCGCGACTAATTCGATGATCCTTAGGGTAGACAAACAGATAAAGGAATGACTCGACTTGATTCAAAAGAACTATCTAGTAGTGACTAAAGGCCTATATTTATAGGCGTGAGGGCGCTGTAATGCCCTGTAAAAGAGTGGATTAAATCGAACCTAGTAGAAGATTACAGAAGGTTTGATTTATAATAGCGAGTGTGGTAATACAAACCTTTGAATATCATAGAAGGCTTTATGTTACGGTTTGTCAGGCACATGTTGCATACCAAAGTTATTGCAAGCATCAGGGGTGACTGAAGCCACTAGCCTTGTGGCTAGGAGTAGCTTAGGAAGCCCCGATTAGGTCACGTGTATAGGGGCGTACTAAGGGAAGAACCTTCGTAGCCGAGGAATACTTCTAGGAAGATTAAGAGATTAATATAATTACTAAAGACCCTATATTTATAGCGATCTAGCTACGCCCTCCCGATATTATATACTTTCTTACTCTCTTTATTAAACCTAGTTCTA
This sequence comes from Emericellopsis cladophorae, assembly GCF_022114955.1. NCBI lineage: Eukaryota > Fungi > Ascomycota > Sordariomycetes > Hypocreales > Bionectriaceae > Emericellopsis > Emericellopsis cladophorae. Next base: position 49,820 of record NW_026251012.1, read on the forward strand.
ATAGGTTAATCTCTTTTATTCTCACGTTTAGAAGAAAGGACCGTAAAGGGTATAATAGTCGGAACACGAGCCTCTAATTAATCGCGCGGACGTTATAAAGATATAGCTATATAATAAGGATCTCTTATAGAAAGACCTTAGGTCGAAATTCTAACGGCGTAGACCTCTCGCCGGAAATAAGAGCCTTATAGATAATACTGACGCTAAGTACGTAGCGATTTTTAAGCGAACTCGAAGGCGATAAGCTATACTAACGTCTTCTTGAGGTATATTGTGTCTACGTGAATTATCAGAAGCGTAAATACTTAGAAGCCCTCTAACGCGGCGAAGACCCCTTGTACGATAGAGAACTCCTTAGGAACTTATTAATCTCGAATATACCTCCTATCGAAGTTAAAGCACGCCCGAAGCGAGCTCGCTATAATTAATTTACGAAGATTAATATACTTATACTATAATACTATAGAAATAACTAGTCGGAATTATAGTCTTTCTTAGTTAACCTTAAGGGTATCTTTATAATATCTAGCGACTAATTCGTTAAGGACTCGATACGCGTTCTTTATACTAGCTTATACCTAAAAAGTAGTATTAAGCGGCGATAGATAGCTTATATATAGTAATAAGGAGGAGTAGAATATTTCACCTAGCCGATAATTAAGTAATAGTTAAAGGACTAGAGCCCGGACGTAATAACCCGCTACTTCGATATATATAAACGGCTAGCTAGCTACTTAATATACTAATAATAAAAAGGCTAATTATTCCTTAACGCCTAGGAAGCTATAGAGGCCGGACTACTAAATCCGGGCCCGGAAGAGAACCGAGTTTACTAAGCGCTCTTAAATATAATATAGTAATACTAAGACCGGATTATTAGTAATAGGGTCCTTACGACCTAGTAATAACTTCGCCGCGAGGTTCTTAATATAGATAATCTTAAGGCGCTACGCTAGAGCCGCTGTTATGGGCTAAGCCCTGTTGGAACAACTTGGTAGCTCAGATTGAGTCTATCTAACGATAAGGTAGGAAAAGAGAAAGAAGAGGGAATTTACGGTCCCCCTTTCCTGTGAAGACCCTGCGAGGTCTGTGCGTCCTCGTGGGCACGCGTCACGTGCCTGGGTGAACTGGGCTGGGTCTTGTACCCAGCCGCCAGCAACTAGTAGAACCGTAACAGCCGCTAAAGTTATAATAACTATAGACCTTACTATTAATACTTATAATAGCTATCGAACCACTAGATACCGCGAGAGGGAGAGAATCCTCCGCGCCGCGTGTTTATACTAACCTCGTAGCCTATAGGCCGCGGACTCGAATACTAGAAGTATAGAGGCTCCTATATAAAGTCAGCGTATACGTAGCTACTTTATAGGGAGTGCGGTATAAATAGCTATACTATAAACAAATACTAGGCCTATTAATAATATTAATAGCTACTACTAGTCCGCGACGGTATATTAATATAATAGCGATATAGTAATATACTTATAGCGGATACTAATAGAGAACCCTTAAACGCACGCCGCGTTTAGGAAGGCGCTAGTCGTGATAATAAGGAGTCGTTTACTTAGAGAATTAAGGTCCGAAGGGGCGGATCTTAGGTGAATATACCGGCGGTATTTAATATAAGAGCCCTAACCTTAATTAACCCGCGATATATTAGCGACCTCGATACGTTATTACCGACTACCCCCTTTATAAAAGCGGGTAAGGATAAGAAACCTATAATAATATACGGCGAGTATATAAGGATAGTAAAGATTATAGACGACTAAGGTATTACGAGGAAGCACTAACTTCGTATTATTATTATAGACCTTATTAATAATATATTATTAGGACTAGACTAGTTTAGACTCGTAAACCCGTAGGTATTATAATAACAAGGAAAATAGAATTACTTACTAATAAAGGGAGACTTTAAACTTATCTCGAGTCCGTAGTAGATTTACTATATAGTATAAGCCTTAAGGGTAGTAATCTCGTTAGAAATAGCCTATTAAGTTCTACCTAAGCTAGGAGATAAAAGCGATAATAACGAAGTAGCGGCGGCCTTATTGCCTAAATATAGGGACTTCGTTAATATATTCGATAAGGAGAAAGTAGGTAAGTTACCGCTACTTAGAGGCCGCACGCACGCTATCGACCTCGAGCCTAATAAAATATTACTATAGGGACCTATCTATAACCTCGCCGATAAGGAGCTGCGAGCTCTCCGCGAATACCTCGATAACGCTATAGTTAAAAGATAGATTAGGAGGTTAATTAGCCCGGCGGAAGCTCTTATACTCTTTATACTAAAGAAAGGAACCGATAAGTTATGCTTATACGTGGACTATCGAGCGCTTAACTAGATAACTCGCCGTAACCGCGCACCGATCCCGTTAATTAATTAGATTCTAGAGTACAGACCCACATTTCCGCGCAACCACCTTTCTGCGCATCGTGATCGCGACGCGCTCTCGTAACCCTTCTATAGGAAATCGTGAATAAATTTACTAATTCTAATCTAATCTGAAATTTTTTTATACTAGATAGATTGCACAGACCTACGCGATCGAAAACTCTAAGCTGCTGTGCAGCAAGTCCAAGATGGCGGCGCTATGCGTGCCGCCGCTCGCGACTTCGGCGTCAGCGAGTCTTTAATACGATATCGTCGCGATCGAGCTTATAATATCCTCTTAGGGCAGGAAGCACGCCGTAACTTGACCGATATACAAGAGAAAGCATTGGCCGATTGGATACTCGAGCAAGAACGAGCCTATAAGGCCCCGAGCTATTAGCAAGTTCGCGACTATACCTAAGGTCTTGTCGGTCTCGATCACCATATCGGTCGTAATTAGGTATCACGCTTCCTCAGCCGCCGGACGGACCTCCGAACGAAGACGTCGATCGGCATGGAGAATAACAGAATTAATCAAGCTATTCCTAAGGTTCTGAGGCCCTGGTATACTACGCTTAACGACCTGATCAAGCATAGATCTGTCGGATCGGATCGGATCTGGAATATGGACGAGACTAGGTTCTAATAAGGGGAGACGAGGCCTCATAAGGCTATCGGATCAAGCGAATCATCCTACGCTATAGAGGCTACTAGCGACCAAACAGTATACATCACAGCGGCCGAGTGTATTAACGCTCGAGGCCGTTCCATAAGCCCAGCCGTGATTATATCAGGTAAGACCCTTCAAGGGCAGTGGCTGCCGGAAGATATCCTCCCTCTGGCCATTACTAGCTCCGCCAAGGGCTGGATGACCTAGTAAATCATATACGGCTGGTTTAAGGATATCTTTATACCCGAGACGCAGCCTCGCGATACCTCGCTTTAGCGTATCCTCATTCTTGATAGTGTGAAGCCTCACGCCGGCCCAGAGGTCATACAATTAGCTCACAAGCATAACATATACCTTCTTTATCTACCGCCGCACACCTCATATATTACTCAGCCCCTCGATATAGGTAATTTCGCGCCCTTAAAGAGGTATTTCCGCGAGCTCATCCGGCCGTACGCCTATCTACCTTTAATAGCGCTAGTAGCCAAGAAAAGGTTCCTCTCGGCATATAAAGAGGCTCGTAAGAAAGCTATAACGCTAGAGAACATCAAGGGTGCTTTTAAGGGCGCAGGAATATATCCGACGTGTGTGGAACGGGTCATTAAAAGGCTATAATCAATTAATCCACCTAAACCTAATAAACGGCGGCCCTTAACGCCAGAAAGTTAACAATTAATCGCCAAAGATAGGCCATATTTCACGCTAAATAACCGTAAAGACCTATCGCGGTAATTTAAGCCGATTATAGCGTAATTAAACGCTACCAACCGTGGCTTTAAGACGCTTATCTCGAAGGCCGGACGCGCCCTTGAACAGAAAGACAAAGAAATTCAGGCCCTTAAGTATAAGCAAGCTGAATTAGAGGCACGGATAGAAATTATTCGTCCACGAAAACGCGTACGCGTCGAAAAAGACCCTAACTAGGTGTTTTATAACTCTTTTCTTATAGAAGAAGCCCGTGATAAGGCTGAAGTATCGTTGCCGCCCGAGGCCATAATAGATCGGCAGATCACTAATAATTTAGCTACGGAAATCGTGTTATTAGAAACAGAGGCCTTTAATAAAGCTCTATAGCACGCATCGGATTAGTTAAAGGTTGTTGTGCTATGGAATTGTAGCTATAAATCTAATCAGGCTTTTCGTGAAGGTGCGCAGAAAGGTGGGTGCGTGGAAATGTGGGTGTCGACCTTAGACCGCCTATAAGTAACGAAGCTATATACGAAGATTGATTTAAAAGATACGTATTATCGGCTACGTATCCGCGAGGGCGATAAATAAAAGATAGTATTTTATTACTATTATAGGTACTTTAAATACCTTATAATACTTTTTAGACTAACTAACGCGCTAGCGACTTTCTAAGAGTATATTAATAATATTCTATAGGGACTCGTGGATTATACCTATATTATCTATCTAGATAATATCTTAGTATTTAGCGATAACCCTATTAAGTACTCGTAGTATATTCGCGAGGTACTATAGCGATTAAGGGACTAAGGGCTATTTACTAACCCTAAGAAATACGAGTTCTTAATAAAGCGAATATCCTTCTTTAGCTTTATAATCTCGCTAAAGGGAATCGAGATAGAGTAAGACCGCGTCGATACTATAGCGAACTAGCCGGAACCTTATAGCGTAAAGGAGATATTATCATTCCTTAGCTTCGCGGGTTTCTATAGGAGATTTATTAAGAATTATAGTAAGATTATAGCGCTATTAACGGATATAATAAAAATTAATCGCAAAGGGCTAGTATAACTAAGAAGCTACGAGATCGAAGCGTTTAAGATACTTAAATAATAATTCCTTAAAGAACCGATTTTAAAGTATTTCGATTTATAGGCTACGATTAGGGTAAAAATAAATATATCTAACTTCGCTATCCGCGTAGTTCTCTCGTAGTTATATCGAGATCGCTAGTACCCTATTATATACATATCACGGAAGTTAAGGGGGCTAGAGCTCCGCTACCCGATACCGGACTTAGAGATATTAGCGATTATAGAGTCATTCGAGGTATAGAGATATTATTTAGCCTACGCTAACTATAGGATTTATATTATTATAGACTACTTAAATTATAGCTATCTCGCTATGAAAACGCGGCTATTTAATAAATAGGCCTAGGCTCTAGATAAGCTATCTAAGTTTAACTTTAGGATTGAATATAAGCCCGGGGCTATAAACCCCGTAGACGCGTTATCTCGAAGGGCTAATCTTCGAGATAAAAGAGAATTAAGTTAGGTAAGAAGTAATAGATTACTTACTTTCTTATAACGTTTCTATAGCAAGGTCGTAGGTATAATAGGGACTTTAAGAAGAACGGAGAATACTTAAGGGGCCTACGATACTCGTATTATCTCTCGGCTACGGAAGCCGCGCTTCTTAGTTTTCCTTTATATAAGTAAAGTAATCGCTACGGGGTCGAAGCTAGGAAGCCAGCCTAAGATAGGAATATAGGACTAGTAGCTAAACCGTAGGGCGCTTAGCCTCGGCGCGTGTCTAGCGAGGACTTACTACCTCTAGTTAATAAATAAGGGACTCGTAAGAGCGTTATTATAACTTCGCTAAAGGAGGTAAACTTAATAACTTAGTTACTTAATACTTAGTAAGGGGATGCCTTTATATAGCGAGTACGCGGAGACTAAGCCGCTAACTCTTTTAAAAGCCTAGCTAGATGTAACACCGTGGCCGAAGGAAGTCAGCGGTGCAGTCACAAGGAATCACGGAGGCCTCGGATGCTATGGCGTACCGCCATGTCAGCATCAATAATGCGTACCCGATTCATTAGTATTACACCTAACCTCCGGATCTTCCGAGCGCTTTAGGTATAATATACTTACTTCTACCTGTAGAGGGAGAAGTAAGTTTGAGTTTTATAAATATACTACCTATACCTTCTCTCCCTACCTAATCTATCCTACTATTGTTATAATTTCTCAAACTTCTTAATAAAGATTACCTAGGGAGAGAATATCAAACTCTTTAGATAGCGAAGGCGAGGAACTCGCTTAAGAGTTCCTCCCTCCCGAAGCTTCCGAAAATTCTATATCTAACGGGCCCGAATCGCCGTTATAACAAGAACCAGTACAAGAATAAGAGCAGGATCTACAGAGTGAACCTATAGAAGCAGAAGCCTAAGTTCCGGATTATCCAGAATATTTCCCGGATTCCCAAGTATAACCAAATACTCCAGTATTATCTTCTATACCAGACTCAAGTCCAGGGGGTCGATTACAGGATCTCCGAGCATAGTAAGAGCGACTCCAGGAGGAGAATCAGCTACGAAAAGATATTATGAAGCTTAAACAAGAACAGATACGCCTCCGACAAGCCCATGCAACACCACAGTCACAGGGACACTTCAGAGGAGCAGTAAATATCAAAGCTTTAGATAAGGAAGTAAAGATTGCTAATTTCACATAACTTACTCTCTCTTCGTCCTTTAAAGCCCGAGATGATTGGTTACTAGATTTACGACGGGCTTTCCGTAGAGCAAAGACGCGGTATAGCACCGATAAAAACAAGATCCTAAAAGCTCTCGATAAAATACACTAGACGTATCGAACCCGCTAGGAAAGGCACGTGGGAGAATAACGAACCGAAGCTGATAAGGAAGCGCTATAGGGAAACTAGCCTGCCTTCGAGGAGTAGACTTTAAGTCTTATAAAAGACGCGGCAAATCGCAAGCTATTATTAATGGCACAGCTTGAGAGTGCCTAGTAACGAGACACACAATCCCCCCGAGAGTTCTATATCTACCTTAATTCGCTAGAGCAACACTTCGAACAGAAGCCTAAAGTAGACCGGGCTTTCTATTACTTTGTGAAGCTACAGCCTGAATTACGCAATCATATTTATATACAAGGAAGCAAGTTACCTACTGTCCGCGAAGATATTGTCGCTATCGCTGAACGCGTATAGGACACATTTGCGGCACAAAGGCGGAAGAGACCTGCAGCGCCCACGACTGACGCCCGCGCGCCACCTACAAAGCGGCAGAAGCCCAACTAGAATACGGGGCGGAGGCCAATCGTACCCGACGCGGGGGGTCCGCGGGCCCTAAGTATAAGTGGTTCCACTAAACCACCCCGCCAAAATAGCAACCCAGTTGTCAAGGGCAAGCTATTGCAGTGCTTTGAGTGCCAGAGTACTGAGCACCTCGCAAACGCATGTCCCAATAAGCCAAGGATAGGCAGGCTAGGAAAAGCCAGCCGACCTAGGAGGGGCCAGCCCGGGTCGGAAGGGCAGGCACATAAGTAAGAACGGCCCGAAGTATATGGGCCACGGTCACGCTTCATGGGGAACGTGATGAGGAAACGCGAGCTAAGCTCGATACCAATGCCGCTTGCGATATCATCAGTTCCGCCTACGCACGAGAGAAGAAACTCTAACCGTCGCCACTAACATCCCCGCTATTGCATGATACAGCATGTCGGGGTTTAGAACATGATGGCGTTTGGATCGTACCTCTCACTAGCACCGATGATCGTGGAACAACCCGTACCTTTACACGACACTGCATAGGAATTCGACGCCCAGGAGCCGCCGATCAGGTATTCCCTGTACTCCTTGGAATGCCGGCACTAGAAGACGAGCGGATACATATTGATTACCTCCGGAAACAGTGGTGGTTTGAGTACGATTTTCAGTAAATCCCTATAATCCCACAAGGGACGGTAAAGAAGAATCGCCGCCAGGGCGCACGAATTTACGTAGTTTACCCCGTGGAAGAGATATTACCTCTTCCAGGAGAAGAAAAATAAGAATCTAAAGCTTCTATACTATAAAAGGCTGAATAAGTCCCTGTTAAGCTATATAACTTTTTAGACGTGTTCACGCTCGATAAAAAGACTATTCTCCCCCGACATCGAGCTTTAGATCATACTATTAACCTTATTAAAGGCGAATCACCTCCGTTTGGGCCAATATACCCATTGTCGCCTAGGGAGCTTCGAGAACTGAAGGAATACTTGTAAAAAGCTCTTACAGACGGTATTATTTAGTCTTCGAAAAGTCCTATAGGCGCCCCAATCCTCTTTATACTAAAGAAGGACGGAAGTCTACGCCTTTACGTAGACTATAGGGGCTTGAATAAAGTCACTATAAAGAACCGATATCCGCTGCCACTAATCATAGAGATTATGGATCGAGTGGGGGGTTCTCGGTATTTTTCTAAGATTAATATTAAAGATACGTATTATCGCATCCGAATTAAAATAGGAGACGAATAGAAAATAGTATTCCGCACGCGGTATGGTTATTACGAATACCGTGTAATGCCTTTCGGTCTCACTAATGCGCCTATAATATTCTAAGAGTATATCTATAGTGCACTTAGATCTCTATTGGACACTGTATGTATAGCATACTTAGATGATATCTTGATCTTTTCTAAAACCAAGGAAGAACACACGCAGCACCTACGACAGGTGCTCGAAAGGCTCCAGAAGGCTAAGCTCTTCGCCAAACTATCGAAGTATACTTTCTATAAAGAAGAGGTCGATTTTTTAGGATTCCTAGTTAATACCCAAGGAGTCGCTATAGACCTAAAGCGGGTCGAGACAATTATAACGTAGAAGGAACCCACGATATACCGAGAAGTTCAAGTCTTTATCGGGTTCTGTAATTTCTATCGCCGGTTTATCTACGGATTTTCTAGGATAGTATAACTATTAATAGCCTTACTTAAAGGGAGCAAAGACGGCAAGAAGCCCGGTTAAGTATATCTCGGGAGTAAGGAAACGACTGCGTTTCGTACTCTTATCGACGCCTTTTAGAAAGCGCCTCTCCTTCAACATTATAACCCTATATATAAACTTCGGGTTAAAACAGACGCGTCTAAGAAGGCCATAGTAGGGATCCTCTCCTAGCAAGATACTAAAGGAAAGTGGTATCTAATTACCTTTTGGTCCCGAGGATTCCGGGGTCTAGAATTGAATTATAGTACTCCCGATCAAGAGATGATAGCTATCGTCGAGTCCTTTAAGCATTAGAGGCACTACATTAAAGGAGCTATACATATAATCGAGGTTCTGAGTGATCACCAGAACTTATAGAGCTTCATGAAGCAACCTAGACTACTAGGACGACAAGCCAGATAGTGTCTGTTCCTTACCCTATATAACTTTGTGATCAAATATCGCACGGGGAAGTCGAATCCTACGGATATACCGTTAAGGCGGCCCGAATATAACGGTGAATCGCCTGGGAATGACACGCTCATCCCTCCGTTAGAAGAACGCTTAGTCTAACGTATTAGAATAACGTTTGCACGAGTGCAACAGATTCATGCACAAGATATCCATAGAGATATCTATACTCTTAATCTAGATAAAGGACTAGAAGAGTTAATCTACGAAGCCTAATAGAATTAGGATCGTCACGAGTATAACAATCGGGACAAAGACACCCGACGCTCAACCACGTAGATAGGACTACTATAAATTAATAGACGAATTTGGATTCTAAATTATCCTAGCCTTACAAAAGAATTAATCCGTCTATACCACGATGATCCTCTTGCGGGACATTTTGGAACTCAAAGAATATTAGTCTTATTAAAGAGGAAATTCTTTTGGAATAAAATATATAAATAAGTAAAGGAATATATCTAAACTTGTCCGGTTTGTTAAGGTATCACCCTAAGAAGGCACAAGCCTTACGGGAAACTCCAATTATTACTATATCTATTAAGACCGTTCTAAGAAATTATTATAGACTTTATTACTAGGTTACCGTCGACACAGGACCGTCACGGTAACGAAACAGATATAATTTTGGTCGTGGTAGATCGATTTATAAAAATATATTATATTTTTCCCGTTACTATAACGATCATAGCACCTAACGTGGCCGAATTAGTTTATAATAAAATTAAATTAAAATACGGTCCACCTGAGGGTATTATAATAGATAGAGGAACTATCTTTATTAGTGCCTTCTGGTCTTCGCTATGTTATACTTCTTATATATACAGGCGATTATTAATAGCGTTTCACCCACAAACAGATAGCCAGACTGAACGAATAAACCAGATATTAGAACATTACTTTCGCTATTTCACTATAGATAATCAAAATTCCTAGCCACTCTTACTAAAACAAGCAGAATTTGCTATAAATAATGCACCGAATATAACTACAAAGCTATCGCCTCATGAGGCTCTCATAGGATATCATCCATAGTTTCACATACGCATCGGGGACGACGCACTAGAAGGGGAGGTACCAGACGTAAGATAACGCGTCGAGAAGCTTATAAAGTTACAGGAATAGCTAAAGTAAAATTAGCAAAAAGCAAATACACGGCAGGAAAAATATTATAATCAATCTTACTAAGAACTCTAGCTACGATAAGGTAGTCTAGTGGGGTTAGAGACGAAATCCCTCTAACTTAAAGGTGACTTTCGGAAACTTATACCGCGTTTCGTGGGGCTACTTCGAGTTTTAGAGCGTATTGGTATATAGGTATATCGTCTTACACTCCCCGAAAAGTATCACAGGATACACGACGTGTTCTATATCAGTAGATTGGAACCCTAGACTGCTAGACAGGAACACCTCTAAGGAGAGGTAGCATTATTAATGCCGGACCTCGAAGACGAAGTTAACTAGTGGGAAATTAAATCTATCTAAGCCCACAAGCGGGTAAGTAGACAACTACTATACTTAGTAAAATAGAAAGGCTGGCTAGCTGAATATAATCAGTGGGTGGACTCAGAAGATATATAAGCACCCCGTTGCGTAGAAGAATACCATAGAAAGCGCAAGGGACGCGGGCGTAGAGCGATCCCGGCTCTACCAAAGAGGAGGCGGGGTCGACCACGTAAGAATAGGGGGTAACTATACTTAGTACGGAGGAACCACACCTATATTTATAGCATAATTAATCAAGGGACAATAGACACCGTAACGCCAAGTTTATTCCAGAAGCCTATATATGGTATAAAATTAAACAATAGCGCACTAAGGCACACCCGATTAGGTGGGGACCTTGGCGCGATAATGGATGAGTACGCGGCGGAAGCTGCCACTCTTATCACCACGCGCAGCACAAAGGGTATCATTCCTAAGAAGCACTATCTATCTACGGTGCACGTCTCTACGTGTCTGTAGCCAGGAAACTCCCAAGGGGTCGTTCTTGCTAAGACGCAAGGTGGTCGCCATAGCGTACGTATCTTTAGCTTCCACACCTAAATGCTGGCTCAAAGGCTGCACACCCCGCTGTAAGGTAGTACGGCGCCTTGACACTTCAGCGTTATACGTGGGCATCTGCATCGAATGTTAGTCGCGTTATATCTGACCCAACCGACGAACTTACGTCGCGATTGGCCACTTTACCACCAATCTTATGTCGGGAACGATGAGCCTTCTCTATCTCATCAAAAGCCAGCAGAACCTCGAAAAACAAGCTAGTGCAAGCACGGCGAGTCTCTTTAGAGAACATGATCTCGTTAGGTGACGCAACACGAACAATCTCTGCAGCAGCAATATACGGCTCTCCATCAGAGTTCACTATTGTGCACTGGAGTTAGCGAAAAGAAACCAGGAAGTTATCGCACTCTTGGCGATTGCCCTCCATAAGGTCTGCCGGCTAGGATTGTTAGCGGAGTCCTAACTGAATCGTAGAGGAAGACTCACCTGATCGTAGGTCTTGTGCTTACGGTTGCACGTAACATAGCGTGAACCCAGAGGCACACAATCGATAAAAGGCGTAATAATATCCCATTCCTCTGTGGAAGCCTTGGCAATAAGCTTTAGTGCATAAACTACTGAACGATAGCAAGGCATGCACTATAGGTAAGGTTCCTTATCGCCACTATAATCATTATTATCAAACTACTCGTCTACAGACGCCTCATATTCTAGCTAATTATCAAAACCAGGCCGCTATAATAGGAACTGGTCGTCAGCAGGGGGCTGCGCTTTAGACTCGCTCGGCTCAGAAGACGGGGCGAACTCGCTGTCGTAGAGGCTCGAAAACAGCTGACCAAGCTCATCACCCCCAGGGCCTTTATCTATCATTCCTTCATCCCTATCTGAAGCTGGAGGAGCAGTGGAGCCAGCGTTGACCTGGGGAGACGATAGCGTAGTAGTCCGAGCACCCGCGAAAAGCCGCTGGGCAGTAGGCCAAGCTTCACCCTATCCTGTATGACGAAGATCCCGCTCTGTAGAAAACTCGCTGTCGCGAGACAGGGATTTGCGTCGCCGAGCTATCACCCTAGCGAGCATAGGAGGGCGAGGAAATTACGTAGCGATACTATCGTGAAGAGGCTGCGTAGGCAGGGTATCGTCGTCGTAAGTGTCCTAGGACACGGACAAGGCGCGAATACGACCTTCAGGATCCATGGGAATAAGAGGGCCAGCAGGGAAAATCCTTGCTTAAGGTATAACAGGGAGTTACGTCTTATTCGTCTCTGAACCAGCAGGTGGTGGTGGTGCATCCTCCATTGACGTGCCAGCGGAAGGGTCGCGTACCTAAGTCGATAGCGCGCCCCGGCGATTGAAAAGGCGACGAGCAGTCGCGTCGGCAGCCAATCCAGCCCTAGCCACAGAACGTCCTGCCTAGGGAGCTTTCATAGACCGAGACTCGAATCGACTGTAACGAGATGCCGAACTGCTAATGCTACGATAAGAACGAACAGAAGGAGAGGCCCGAGACTGTGCAGGGCCTTTAACAGGAGTCTTAGGAGGCGCCATAGTGAATGAGGTTATAAAGAAGCAGGAGGTCAAAATCTAACGAAGGCTCTCGAGCATCTAAGATACCGTTGAGGATGTAGGAGTTAAGGGAGAAGCGAGAGTGAATCGTGCCCGCGGTAGTATCGATTCACCCCCGAATCCTACCCTACTATAAAACTTTTCGAAAATCAGGAGGCGGGGTGGCTGGTTGCCCCGTAACCTTGTAGCTCATTGAATCACCCCGCCACACGATAGATTCACTACAAGCGAGTCCAAGCGTCGAGGACGACGCCTCAGAGGAGAGGGGATAATTGTAACACCGTGGCCGAAGGAAGTCAGCGGTACAGTCACAAGGAATCACGGAGGCCTCGGATGCTATGGCGTACCGCCATGTCAGCATCAATGATACGTACCCGATTCATTAGTATTACACCTAACCTCCGGATCTTCCGAGCGCTTTAGGTATAATATACTTACTTCTACCTGTAGAGGGAGAAGTAAGTTTGAGTTTTGTAAATATACTACCTATACCTTCTCTCCCTACCTAATCTATCCTACTATTGTTACACTAGAGTACTAGAAAGTTAGGGTATTAACGAGAGAGGCTTATTATATTACGATAATAAAGTATTTATACCGGAGTTAGCACGCCTAGAGATTCTAGAGCTAACTTACGGCGATCTAACTACGGGCTATTAAGGAGTACGCTATATACCAGATCGGCTACGCTAGGACTATTATTAAGGAGGTATAAGAAAAGATATAAAGCGTTATATTAAGGAGTATAGTACTTACTAAAGGACGAAGCCTAGATTATACCGACTATATAGCTACCTTATAGCGCTACTAACGCTAGATCGCCCTTAGTAAGAGATCTCGATAGACTCTATTATAGACTTACTACCTTTAATAAGGCCGAATAAGAATAAAGATATAGTTCTCGTCGTAGTAGACCGCTTCACGAAGTACGTATACTATAATATAACTATAAAGATAATTAGTAACAAGGGCTTAGCGACCTTATTCCTTAAGAGGATTTTCTCTTAGTATAGAATACCTAAAGGTATCGTATTAGATAAAGGAGTCTTATTTATAAATAGTTTCTAGCGAAGCTTCTGTTACCTACTAGCGTATAAGCGGCGGCTTAGTATATCCTTTTACTTATAAATAGATAGTTAGATAGAATAGTAGAATTAGAACCTCGAGTATTACTTACGAACCTACTATATAAAATACTAAACCGATTAAGTATAGTAGCTACCCTTAGCCGAGTTTATATATAATACGGCTATATATAGTATTCTTAGCGAGTTACTTACGAAATTATTACGAGGATTCTAACTAAGAAGTATCGGATCTATAGTAAATATAGATAGAATTTCGGCGGCTATAGACAAAAGAATTAGCTATTTATATAAAAGCTACGAGGAGGCGGCGAGATCGCTTTATATAGCCGGCGAATACTACGCTAAGTATTATAATAGGAAATAGTTATAAAGAACTTTCTAGGTAAGAGACTAAGTAT